>NC_134090.1:32227714-32529637 GCF_000715075.1 Nicotiana tabacum | reverse complement strand
AATGTGGAATAAGCTCAGTGATCTTCAAACAGAAAAGCAGCTTACCATGGATGAATTTGAGAAATATGTGGGATATTCTCCTGTTGTAAAGGAACTGATTTTGTATGGATCATGTTCAAAAGGTTTAAATATATATAAATCTTGTTAAATGCTCTGAAATGGTGACACCTTGACATGTCTTATATTAGTCATTAGTAGCTTTTAAACTCATGGCTCCCACATTAAAGGTAAGACTCTCAAACTTATCCAATTTCTTTAATTAATTAATAATTTATTAATCTCCCACTAACCAATAATTAACCAATTACCCACATAATTATCTCAAATTACGAAGAATACTACTTACTTTTAACATACCTTATACACCTTATTATTATGGCTATGGGTACCTTGTATGGTACTAGTCCATAAATATCGAGTATTTTAGCTCGGGCCGTATTTTATGCCAAAATGCCAAACCTCGATGAAATTCATTTTGTTCGACTTTCTTTCCCTCTCAACTTCATGAATTTACTCATCGCTTATTTGAAATAGCATAATATTTATAATATCAAAAATAATCTCATTCCCGAACTTACGTTGATTAATTTACAATGAAACTTTAACGTATGAAAACGCGAGATATTTTATCTCATATCCGAGCTTTCACCAATTTGCATATGGCATACTTTTACGTACGAAAACATGGGGTGTAACATCATTCCCCCCTTTGGAACATTCGTCCTCGTATGTTGTCTGATGCACTTATCATTCTCATAACCCATAGCTCTTGCGAATATTTTAATACTCTTCTTTCCATTTAGACAACTGTTCTTTGAATAAATCCAAAGGCCAGGGCATTCCGCCCTTTAGGCCTCTTTCTCACACTAGGGTTTGGGGTCAGAATTCATCCAATCTCGTAACTCTTGCTATCTTCTATCATGCAGCATGTACGACTTTTTCCTTGTATGTGTGCTTATGCGACTATTCTCTCCTTTCTCCTCCAATTTTTAGCCAATCTCTAGGCCTCACTTTTGTAAGCATATACAGAGCTTAATAAGATGTCCCTCTAAGTATCTATATTGAAGTTCTCCGCTCGATACAAATATTATCATATCTTATTTCATAGACCTGGTTATTCATCCGTGTGACTTTACTGCATCTAGGTAGGCCATAATATACCATAACTCTCACCTTGGTTTTATTATTATCGAGGTCTCCCGCTTCTCATCATAGATGTATAAATCCAAGTCCACCAATGCTTTCTTATTATTGTTTATCTAAAGGATGAAATCCTTATATCCTCTCATACGTTGCAACTTTATCCATCTTTTGTTGATTCACCTTAACGTTGATCCATAATCTACTACTTATGTAACACTGCCGCTAGGGCTCGCGTCTCATCGGGGAACATCTAAAATGATTAGACTGATCCACCTGGTGTGTGACAACCCGGCCAGTCGTCTTACGAATTTACACCCCGATCCCCTATTAACTGCTTTCCCCAAGTTTATTTCTGCTATTTTGACTTTCCAGAATGTTCGATTTTGAGTTTCGGAGAGTTTTGGGACACTTAGTCCCTAAATGAGAGCTTAAGTGTTGGAAAGTTAGATGCAGTCGGAACAGTATGAAGACAGCTTCGGAGTGGAAATCCGATGGTTCCGTTAGCTCCGTTGGGTGATTTTGGGCTTAGGGGCGTGTTCAGATTATGTTTTGGAGGTCCATAGCTAATTTAGGTTTGAAATGCCGAAAGTTAAATTTTTGAAGTTTCCGGTTCGATAGTGAGATTTTGATCCGAGGGTCGGAATGAATTCCGGAAGTTGTTGTAGCTCCGTAGTGTTTAATGTGACCTGTGTGCAAAATTTCAGGTCATTCGGACGAGGTTTGATAGACTTTTTTATCGAAAGCGTATTTTGAGGTTTGATAGACTTTTTAGAGGTTTGACGTTTGATAGACGAGGTTTGGTATTTTTAGGTTTGAATCCGATGAAAAATAGGTGTTTTGATGTTGTTTTGGGCATTTCGATGATTGGAACACGTTTGAACGATGTTTTAGGATTGGTTGGCAGGCTTGGTTGAGGTTTCGGGGGCTTCGGCTGAGTTTCGGGTGGTCAATCGGACCATTTCATGATGTTTGAAGTTGTAGAAAACTGTTGTATGTGTTGCAGACCAGTTGTTCTTCGCATTTGCAAGTGGACCCCTGCGTTTGCGAATGGTTAGGATGTGGAGCTGAAGGTTTGTCCTTCGCGTTCGTGAGGGAGGTCCCGCGTTCGCCAAAGGCTGGGGTCTTTGAACTACGCGTTCGCGAGAAGGGAGCTGCGTTCGCGATGGGTTGGGAAGCGGAGCCTTCACATTTGCGAATAAGGGGATGCATTCGCGAAGAAGGAAAAATGGTCAACGTCAATTTGTGCTTCGCAAACGCGAGTCTTTGACCACGTTCGCAAAGAAGGATTTACCTGGGCAGATTATAAAATTTCAAAGTCTAGAGTTTAGTCATTTTTATCAAAACTAGAGTTTGAGAGTTCAGATTTGAGCGAGATTTTGAGGGATTTTCAGATATATCAATTGGGTAATGATTCCTTACTCCTTTTTTCTTGTAACCCATTAATCTAAACATGAATTCATCATTTAATTTCGGATTGGAGATGAATATTGGGGAAAAAAATTGGAAGAAAGTTCTTAGACATAAAATTCGAGTTTTGATTGGGATTTTGACCTTGGATTGGGATAATTTTGGTATGCATGAACTCGTGAAAGCATGAAGATTCTGAAAATATTAATTTTACTCAATTTCGAGAAGTGGGCTCGAGGGGCGTTTTGGTCATTTTACCTAATTTCGCGTATTAGCTTAGAATATCTTTATATAATCAGTTACTTGAGGTATTATTTACATTATGCAATTGAATTGAATAGATTTGGGTCATTTGGAGTCGAGTACTCGTGGCAAGAGCGTGATTTCGGGTTGATTTTGAGTCGGTTCGAGGTAAGTGGCTTGTCTAACCTTGTGTAGGGAACCTTCCTCTTAGTATTTGATATATTTGGTAATTGAAATGACTTGTACGTGAGGTGACGAGTGCGTACTTGTGCTAATTGTTGGAAATCCAGTTTTTCTTCAAGTAATTACTAGTATGTTTCCTTTTCTGTTTTTATTACTTGCACTATTAAGCATGTTGTTAGCTTAAGAAAGCATGTCTAAGTGACTTAATTGCTTTACTTGCTCAAACTGCCTTACCTAAATTCTGTGCAGCATGCTAGGCTAGAATTACTTGTTTGCCTTAATATGAAATTGCCATTTCTGGATATTTTCCTGTTGCTACTGTGTATTTACATTGGGACTACAGATGTGGGATTCCGGTAGCTCCCCCTCCCCCCTCCCCTTGCCTGTTTATTTTGGGACTACAAATGTGGGATTCCGGTAGATCTCCCTGCACAGTTACATAGAACTAAGGGAATGCACCCGGTAGATTCCCTCAGTACTGGGTATTTACATTTGGGACTACGGAACGGGATTCCGATAGATCCCCGCGCACTATGAGTTGGACTACGGGACAGGATCCTGGGAGATATATTGGATATGTGCATATGGGACTATAGGACGGTATCCTGGGAGATCCCCGGTTGTTATTTTAGTGCTAAGTTACATTTCTTTCCGTGTTTCGCTTTGTCTCTGTAACAGTTGTTGTTGCCCTTTTTATATCTTGTGTTACTTTTACTGTTGTATTATCTATATTGTTCTCTTCTACACTGTCAAACTTTATACTTTATTTAACCTCAATAGGTCCCTGACCTTCCTCGTCACTACCCGACCGTGGTTTGTCTTAGCACTTACTGAGTACCACTGTGGTGTACTCATGCCCCTTTTGTGCATGTTTTTCAAGTGCAGATCCAGGTACTGCGACTCAGTCCTATCACCATTGAGGCGAGACGACTGCTCCAGCGACTTCGAGGTATATCTGCCGCGTCCGCAGATCGAGGAGTCCCTTTCTATTCTAGCTTTTAAACATTTGCCCTTCTGTATTTCTTTTCCTTGTTAGATATTCTGGAGTGAGAGTACTGTGTAGTGATCCTTAGCTTGTGATTCATGGGTTTCCCAGTCTTGGAAGTATGTATTGGTTTGACAGTTAAATATTATATATGTCGAGCAGCACTTTTAAACGCTGTTTTATCACTCTTCATTCTGTTTTAATTTGTTTTTATTTCTGCACTTTGGTTATCTTACGCAATTTAGGCTTACCTAGTCGTAGAGGACTAGGTGTCGTCACGATGGTTCACAGAGGGCGAACCGGGGTCGTGACAAGTTGGTATCAGAGTTCTAAGTTTATAGAAGTCATTGATCACAAACCGGTTTATTAGAGTCTCGCTGATTGGTACGGAGACGTCTGTACTTATCTACGAGAGGCTATGTAACTGTTAGGAAAATCTCACTTCATTTGATTTCCTTGTCGTGCAATATTTTGACATCACAATTCTAAACTTCTATATTCTATTCTCTCACAGATGGTGAGGACACGTTCTATTAAATATGATCAGGCACCCACGTCACCTACTGTAGCCGTCAAAGGCCAGGGCTGGGGTAGAAGCTGAGGACACGCACGTGGTGTAGCTAGAGCACCTGCGCGAGCTGTCGCCGAGGTACCACCAGCAGTTCCATCCGGGGTTCAAGCACCTAACATGCCCACTGCTACTACTACTCCAGCTCTTCAAGAGACTCTGGCACAGTTCACAAGCATGTACACCACTTTGGCTCAGGCAGGGTTGCTTCCCCTTACTGCAACTACATCTCAGGCCCGGGGAGGAGCACAGACTCCCGCCACCCGTACTTCTAAGTAGTGAGTGCATGTTGAGCAGGTCCTTGAGATTATTCCTGTACCGCCTGCAGTGCCAGTTCAGCCCAAGGGCAGGGCAGCGACATCCGAGGAGGAGCAGCTGAGGTTTGAGAGGTTTAAGAGGTACAAGCCTCCTGTATTCAGCGGTCTAGCATCGGATGATGCTCTGGGATTTCTAGATGAGAGTTACCACATTCTCCGTACCATGGGTATATAAGGATCGAGCAGGGTTTCCTTCACTACCTTCCAGCTTCGAGGAGCTGCCTATGAGTGGTGGCGCACCTATGAGTTAGACAGTCCAGATGAGGCTACTTCACTGACTTGGACTCAGTTTTCAGATCTGTTCCTGAGAGAGTATGTTCCTCAGAGCCGCAAGGATGCATGGCACACAGAGTTTGAGCATTTGTGCCAGGGTGCTATGACTGTCTCAGAGTATGGTGTCCGTTACACTAGTTTGGATAGGCATGCAGCAGCCTTGGTTTCTACTGTTCGCGAGAGGGTTCGCCAGTTTATTGAGGGCCTTATTCCCAACATCAGGTCTAGCATGGCTCATGAGTTGGAGATGGATATTTCTTATAAGTAGGTGGTGAGCATTTCTAGGAGGATTGAGGGTATGCATGCTAGGAAGAGAGAGGAGAGGTAGGCCAAGAGGTCTCGAGAGTCGGGCTATTTCTCTAGTGCTCGTGCCCCAGCAGCAGGTCGTCATGGTAGCCAATTATTCCAGCAGCAAGTTTATATGAGTCGCCCTGTTCATTCAGCTCTTCCAACAGCCAGTGGTATTCTAGCTCCTCCTAGACCTTAGGAGCCTTATTATGTACCACCAGTATCTAACGCACCTCCTGCACGGGGTGTTTTTAGAGTTCAGTCCAGCAGATATGGTTCGAGCCAGCCACAACCACCACGTCCTCCCAGAGCTTGTTCTGAGTGTGGTGATACACGCCATATGGCGAGGGATTGCCCCAGATTTGGGAGAGGTGCACCTCCATAGATTTCTCAGCCACAACATGCCCCGCAGAGTTCTCAGGCTATAGTTACAACTCCAATTGCTACCCCACCTGCTCAGCCAACCATAGTTGCAGGTCAGGGAGGTAGAGGTCACCCTAGAGGGGGAGGCTAGGCCCGATTCTATGCCCTTCCTGCTCGTACCGAGGATGTTGCCTTAGATTCTGTCATCACAGGTATTATACTGGTTTGTCATAGATATGCATCGGTTCTATTCGATCCAGGCTCCACTTATTCTTATGTGTATTCTTATTTTGCTCCGCATTTGGGTGTATCTCGGGATTCTTTGAGTTCCCCTGTTTATATTTCTACTCATGTAGGAGATTCTCTTATTGTGGACCGCGTTTATCAGTCGTGTTTGGTTGCTCTTAGTGGTTTTGAGACCAAAGCAAATTTATTGTTGCTCAGCATGGTAGATTTTGACATTATATTGGGCATGGATTGGTTGTCGCCCCATTATGCTATTTTTGATTGTCACGCCAAAACTGTGACACTGGCTATGCCAGGTATACCGCGTGTTGAGTGGAGGGGTACTTTAGATCACACTCCCAGTAGAGTTATTTCTTTTTTTAAAGCTCAGTGTATGATTGAGAAGGGGTGTGATGCGTATTTAGCTTATGTGAGAGATGTAAGTATTGATACCCCTTCAGTTGATTCAGTTCCAGTAGTACGGGATTATCCCGATGTGTTTCCACCTAATCTTCCGGGCATGCCGCCTGATAGAGATATTGATTTTGTCATTGATCTGTTGCCAGACACTCAGCCCATTTCTATTCCTCCGTATCGTATAGCTCCTCCTGAGTTGAAAGAGTTGAAGGATCAGTTACAGGAATTGCTTGATAAGGGTTTTATTTGGCCTAGTGTATCACCTTGGGGTGCTCCTGTCTTGTTTATGAAGAAAAAGATTGGTTCTATGCGTATGTGTATTGATTATCGCTAGTTGAACAAGGTTGTAGTGAAGAACCATTATCTTTTTCCTCGTATTGATGATTTGTTTGACCAGCTTCAGGGCGCACGGGTGTTTTCTAAGATTGACTTGTACTCAGGTTACCATCAGTTGAAGATTCGGGAGCCAGATATCTCGAAGACTGCTTTCAGGACTCGGTATGGTCATTACGAGTTCCTTGTCATGTCATTTGGGATGACCATTGCTCCAGCAGCTTTTATGCACTTGATGCACAGTGTGTTCCGACTGTATCTTGACTTGTTAGTCATTATCTTTATTGATGATATTCTGGTATATTCCCAGAGTCGGGAAGATCATGAGGAGCGCCTGAGGACTGTGCTTCAGACTCTGAGAGAGAATAAGTTATATGCTAAATTCTCGAAATGTGAGTTTTGGTTGGATTTAGTGGAATTCTTAGGCCATGTGGTATCGAGTAAGGGTATTCAGGTGGATCCGAAGAAGATAGAGGCCGCGTAGAGTTGGCCCAGGCCATCCTCAGCTATAGAGATCCACAGTTTCCTTGGCTTGGCAGGTTACTACCGTCATTTTGTGGAGGGGTTTTCATCGATTGCAGCCCCTATGACCAGGTTGACTCAGAAGGGTGCTCCGTTCCATTGGACGGAGGAGTGTGAGGCTAGCTTTTAGAAGCTCAAGACAACTTTGACTACAGCCCTAGTTTTGATATTGCCTACAAGTTCGGGGTCTTATACGGTCTATTGTAATGCCTCGAGGATTGGCCTCAGAGCGGTGTTGATGCAGGACGGTAGGGTGATTGCATATGCATCCAGATAGTTGAAGATACATGAGAAAAATTACCTTGTTCATGACTTTGAGTTAGCTGTCATTGTTCACGCCCTGAAGATTTGGCGCCATTATTTATACGTGGTTCCCTGTGAGATTTATACTAACGATCGGAGCTTCAGCACCTATTCAAGTAAAAGGATCTAAATTTGTGCTAGAGGAGGTGGTTAGAGTTGCTGAAGGACTATGATATCACTATTCTGTATCACCCGGGCAAGGTCAATGTGGTGGCCGATGCTTTGAGTCGTCGGGCAGAGGTTGGGGAGTTTGGCTTATTTACCAGCATCGGAGAGGCCTATGGCGATGGATATTCAGCCCTTAGCCAGCCAGTTTGTGAGATTGGATCATTTGGAGCCCAGTCGGGTTCTAGCTTGCGTGGTTTCTCAGTCTTCCTTATTTGATCGTATCAGGGAGCGGCAGTATGATGACCCTCATTTTCTTGTCCTCAAGGATAAGGTTCAGCACGGTGATGCTAGAGATGTGACTATTGGTGATGATGGGGTATTGA
This sequence comes from Nicotiana tabacum, assembly GCF_000715075.1. Taxonomy (NCBI): domain Eukaryota; kingdom Viridiplantae; phylum Streptophyta; class Magnoliopsida; order Solanales; family Solanaceae; genus Nicotiana; species Nicotiana tabacum. Next base: position 32,521,576 of record NC_134090.1, on the reverse strand, counting down.
GGATGCAGGGTCGGATTTGTGTACCCAATGTTGATGGACTTCGAGAATTGATTCTAGAGGAGGCCCATAGCTCGTGGTATTCCATTCATCCGGGTGTCACGAAGATGTATTAGGATTTGAGGTAGCACTACTGGAGGAGACGGATGAAGAAAGATATAGTTGGATTTGTAGCTCGGTGCCTCAGCTATTAGTAGGTGAAGTATGAGCACCAGTGACCGGGTGGGATACTTCAGCAGATAGAGATTCCGGAGTGGAAGTGGGAGAGGATCACCATGGACTTGTAGTTGGGCTCCTACTGACTTTGAGAAAGTTTGATGCTATTTGGGTGATTGTGGATCGGCTGACCAAGTCCGCTCACTTTTTTCCTATGTGTACTACTTATTCCTCGGAGCGGTTGGCGGAGATCTATATCTGGGAGATTGTTCGTCTACATGGTATTCTGGTTTCCATCATTTCAGATAGAGGTACTCAATTCACATCATGGTTCTGGAGAGCCGTTCAGCATGAGTTGGGTACTCGGGTGGAGTTGAGTACAGTATTTCACCCTCAGACGGACGAACAGTCCAAGCGCACTATTCAGATTCTTGAGGATATGCTCCGTGCGTGTGTGATAGAGTTTGGAGGTTCTTGGGATCAGTTCTTGCCACTTTATATTTGGGACTACGGAACGGGATTCTGATAGATCCCCGCGCACTATGAGTTGGACTATGGGACGGGATCCCGGGAGATCCATTGGATATGTACATATGGGACTATAGGATGGTATCCTAGGAGATCCTCAATTGTTATTTTGGTGCTAAGTCGCATTTCTTTCTGTGTTTTGCCTTGTCTCTGTAATAGTTATTGTTGCCCTTTGTATATCATGTGTTACTTTTACTGTTGTATTTATCTATACTATTTTGTTCTACACTGTCAAACTTTATACTTTATTTAACCTCAGTAGGGCCCTGACCTTCCCCGTCAATACCCGACCGTGGTTTGGCTTGGCACTTACTGAGTACCGTTGTGGTGTACTCATGCCCCTTCTGCGCATGTTTTTCATGTGCAGATCCATGTACTGCGACTCAGTCCTATCACCCTTGAGGTGAGGCGACTGCTCCAGCGACTTCGAGGTATATCTGTCGCGTCCGCAGACCGAGGAGTCCCTTTCTATTCTAGCTTTTAAACATTTGCCCTTTTGTATTTCTTTTCCTTGTTAGATATTTTGGAGTTAAAGTACGGTGTAGTGATCCTTAGCTTGTGATTCATGGGTTTTCGGGTCTTGGAAGTATGTATTGGTTTGAGAGTTAAATATTATGTATGCCGAGCGGCACTTTTAAACATTGTTTTATCACTCTTCATTCTGTTTTAATTTGTTTTTATTTTCGCACTTTGGTTATCTTCCGCAATTTAGGCTTACCTAGTCGTAGAGGACTAGGTGCCTTCACGATGGTTCACGGAGAGCGAACCGGGGTCGTAACATTGTTACATCTCGCGTTTTCATACGCTAAAAGTTTCGTCATCAGTTAATCGACGTAGTCTCGGGGATGAGATTATCTTGAGGTTAACGTATTTATGCAATTTATAACAAGCGGTAAATAAGTGTCATGAAGGATAAAGAGTGCACGAATTATAGAAAACGAGTTTCGTTAAAAGTGGCCAATTTGGGATAAAATACGGGTCGAGCGATAATATCCGATAATTATGGACTAGTACCATGCAAGGTATCATATGACCACGGTAGTATAATGTATAAAGTATATATATAAAGTATATTAAAAATAAGTAAAATTGTAAGTAATTTGTGGCAATTCTTAATTATACGGGTAATTGGTTAATTACTGGATAACAGGACATTACCTAGTTAATTATTAAAGTGTGGAAATAAGACGTGGCAGCACTAGCTAACCACATGAAATGACTAAGTAAGAAAAAAATCCTAGGTGGCTATCTATGGTTTAATTGAATTAATTAAGTAAAGAAGTTTTGTTCTAATTCATTTGGATAAGGAATCAAGTAACGTTAGTCATTCAAAAAAGGAAAGAATACATCCTTTCTTAGTTTGAAAAATTCATGAACAGAAGCTAAAGAAAATCGTTCAGCACTTAAACAAGCAAGAAACTTAGAATTTCATTCAAGAATTTCAAAGAAGCAGGAGCAAAGTTCGTTCAAGAATTTCAAAAAGCAGAAGCTTAATCCGATTTTTTTGAGTTCTAAATTCAATCAACGAAGGTTTTCCAATGGGATATTATACGGAGTTTTCCCTACTCCAGGTATGTTAAGGCCCTCCTTTCATTCTTTTGGCATGGTCTAGATTATACGAAAGAAACGAGCAAATACACGGTTTCTATAAATTATTCTATTCATAGAAATAGTAGGGGTGTCTATATTCTTGATTCCCCATGAGAATTATTATTTTCTTCTGTTCATGGGTCTCAAAATAATACGCAGTTGGAAAAATTTATCTAAAAGGAATATTGAGATTATTATGTATTTTTCATGCATTTCGTACATGTGCATTGACCCATGACCAGATGGCGTTATATACGCATATATATGTAAATAAATGTATATGGGATATGGGAAAAGGTTACGGCGTTATATACGCATCACCACCTGATCAGTTGGTATATGATGATGATATTGCCCACAGTGGCTAAAATATGATTCAAATGGTGTTATATACGCGTATATATGTATGTAATCAAACGGCGTTATATACGTGTATATATGTATACATATATATGTATATGGGATATGGAAAAGGTTATGGCGTTATATACGCACCACCACCTGATCAGCTGGTATATGTTAATGATATTGCCCACAGTGGCCGAGATGATATGATGGGATGCCCTTAGTGGCATTATGTACACCATACCTATGCATGGCATGATATTTACACGCACGTGCATGACATTATAAACGTTTCAGTATTTACAAAGTTATTCAAATTTAAAAATACGTTTCAATATTCCATGTTTCATCTATGTCTTTTATGTACTAATTTCCATGTCTTACATACTCAGTATATTTTTCGTACTGACGTTTCACGGGGCATGCGTTCATGCCCGCAGGTGCAGGTAGGCAAGTTGACGGTCCCCATTCTTAGGATCCCTGATCAGCGAGAGTTGGTGTGCTTCATTTGATCCGGAGCTACGTTTGATATTGGTACGATACGTTTGTACGTATATATGTATATGAGTATGATGTGGCTCAGTCCCGTCTTTGTACAGCTATGTTTCTGTTAGAGGTCTGTAGACAGTATGTCTAGTTGGGTTGTGTGTGGCCTTGTCGGCTTTCAGTTTTTGATATATAGTTGCCTTGCCGGCTCGCCCACTGTATTCTGCCTGTATACGTACCTATTCCTTGATGGCAGGCTTCTTTCACGTAGGTTAATTTTGTAAAGCAGCAGATATTATTCAGGTTCATAATTTAGACGCATGCTTAGGGGTGTTTGACAGGTGAGACTCAGGCGCCCGTCGCGGCCAATCGGTTTGGGTCGTGACAAAAGTGGTATCAGAGCAGTTCTATTCTAGGGTTGTCTATAGACCGTGTCTAGTAGAGTCTTTTTTATGGGTGTGTCGTGCACCACACTTATAGACAGGAGGCTACAGGACATATAGGATGTTATCCTTTTTTCTTATCTTAGATCGTGCAATATAAGCATTCGTGTTCCTAACGATGTGTTACGTTTTTAGCGATGCCTACGAAGACTACAGCCGCTAGCACAGGTTTGGCTACAAAGGTGCCAGAAAGAGAGATAAGTTATACTATGGATTCAGACCCATCAGAGATCATGGGTTCTATTGAGGAGAATCCATCCGAGGATCCATATGAGCTATCCGTTCGATTTATTTCAACCACTCCGGCAGAAGATGAGGTGAGAGGAGTTCTGACCTCACCAAGGCCCTTAGTTTCACAGCCCGTTGATCAGGGTATGAGGGGAGTAGTGCGTGGATTGGCACAACCGGGATTCCCTCAGGCTCAAAACTATGTCAAGGTATTTGAGGACACCAGCTCTTCTGAGGTTCCGGATAGTCCACAGTCTTGGGAGTCCATCAATCAAGGTTCTTCAGTGTATGTTATGGGATACGCAGAGGAAGAAGATAATAGTCGGGCCAAGAGAAGGAAGGTAACTGATAAGGACATGAGGATTCCGCTTCAAAGTGTGTCTGATCGAGGTTCTTATGTAGGACGAGGCAAGGACCCTCTACTGTAGGCTTCCTACAAGTGTCAGTTTTTGGTTGGTGAGTTCCACCTCTTCTTAGAATATTACCATGTCAGGGTTTTAAAGGTGTTTGGTTGTTTTATGAGGATGTAGGGAGCCCCTTCCCGACTTGTATATATATTGGTTATGCCTACTTAGAGGCTTTGCAGATAGTATTATGTATATAGTTTTGGGTATGATATGTCTACGGCCTAGTCGACCCCTATGTATATAAACCTTTTTTCTAATTAATTATGCGAGTTAAGTCTTAATGTTGTTATATATATATATGGATGCTGCCGTAATGACCCATGATAGATTTGAGAACAAACAAGGATAAGGTACGTGGTGCTCGGATAGGTAGGACTTGATATTATAATTGGTATGGATTGATTGGCCTTTTGTTATGATAACATCAAGTATAGACCAAAGGTGGGTTGATTTCAGTTTCCAGGAAAGCCTGTTTTAGAATGGAAAGATAATACCGCATCACCAAGAGGTAAATTTATCTCCCATCTCAAGGCAAGGAAGATAATCAGAAAGGACTACATTTATCACTAAGTTCGGGTTTGGGGATACAGAAGTAGAGTCACCAACCATTCAATCCATCCTAGTGGTTAATGAGGTTCCCGATGAACTTCCGGGGTCTCCCTCCAGAGCGAGAAATTGAGTTGTTATTGACCTACTACTAGATACTCACCCAATATCTATTCCTCCCTATAGAATGGCCCCCATAGAGCTGAAAGAGTTGAAAGAACAACTAAAGGACTTTCTTGAAAAGGGATTTATCAGACCTAGCACATCACCATGGGGAGCACCTGTGTTATTTGTGAGGAAGAAAGATGGTTCCTTACGGATGTGTATTGATTATACACAGCTGAATAAGGTAACGATCAAGAATAAGTACCCGCTCCCGAGGATTGATAATTTATATGATCAGTTACAAGGTGCCAAGTGTTTTTCAAATATAGACTTGAGGTCCGAGTACCATTAGGTAAGGGTTAAGGATGAAGATATTCCGAATACAACATTCACGACCAGATATGGGCACTTTGAGTTTCGTGTTATGTCGTTCGGTTTGACCAATGCCCCAACAGTATTCATAGATTTGATGAACCTTGTGTTCAGGCCCTTTTTAGATCTGTTCATAATTGTATTTATCGACGATATATTCGTGTATTCTCATTCAGAGGTTGAGCATGTTGATCATCTGCGTATTGTGCTCAAAGTTCTACAAGAAGTGAAGTTGTATGCAAAATTTTCTAAATGTAAATTTTGGTTGAACTCTGTAGCTTTCTTTGGGCATGTCATTTCGGGTGAAGGCATCCGGGTGGATACACAAAATATTGAGGCAGTAAACACTTCGCCTAGACCCACAACACCGATGAAGGTTCATAGCTTTCTTGGTTTGGCAGGTTATTACAAGAGATTTATAGAGGGATTTTCTTCCCTTTCAGCACCCTTGACAAAGTTGACTCACATGGGAGCAAAGTTTCAATGGACTGATGCTTGCAAACGGAGTTTTCAGGCATTAAAGGACAAATTAATGTCATCACTTGTTCTAACGCTTCCGGAAAGGAACGATGGTTACGTTATCTATTGTGATGCTTCATGCATTGTGTTGGGTTGTGTGCTAATGCAGCATGGTAAGGTTGTGGCTTATGCTTCTAGACAACTAAGAAAGAACAAGAAGAACTACCCGACCAATGACTTAGAGTTAGTCGCAGTGATTCATGCACTAAAGATGTGGAGGCACTACTTGTATGGTATTCATGTTGATATATATATATATATAGACAGATCATAAGAGCCTCCAGTATATCTTCAAGCAAAAGGAATTGAATCTACGTTAAAGGAGATGGTTGGAGCTACTTAAATACAATGATGTTGATATTTTATACCATACGGGGAAGTCGAACGTAGTAGACGATGCCCTCAGCCATAGATCTATGGGTAGCCTATCATATCTATAGCCAAAAAAGAGGAGAATAGCCCATGAGGTTCATCAACTAGCTAGTCTTGGAGTTTAGTTACTAGACTCAGGTGATATTGGAATTACTATTCAGGATACGACAATATCCTCTTTAGTAACTGAAGTAAAGGAACGCTAGTATGAGGATCCTGTGTTAGTTCATTATAGGGATACCACCCTTCAAAAGGAAAAGACACCATTTGAAATTATAGAAGATGGGGTCCTTAGATATTGAGGATGATTATGTGTTCCTAATATTGCAGGTCTACGTCGGCAGGTTATGGGAGAAACTCACTATTCTCGCTATTCTGTCCATCCAGGAGCGACATAGCTATATCATGATATTTGGGAAGTGTATTAGTGGGACGGAATGAAAAAGGATATAGTGGAGTTTGTTGCTCAGTATCCTAACTATCGGGATATTAAGATTGAGCATCAGAAACCCGATGGGTTATTGCAAGCTATAGAGATTCCGACATGGAAATGGGAAGTAATCACTATGAATTTCATCGTAGTCTTACCTCATACCCAACGTAAGTTCAATTCGATATGGGTGATTGTTGATAGGAATACAAAGTCAGCCCATTTTCTACCCGTTAGAACTATTCCTCAGAGGATCATGCAAGGCTTTACATTAAAGAGATAGTACGACCGCATGGTGTCCATGTATCTATTATCTCGGATAGAGGAGCTCAATTTATAGCTAACTTATGGAGGTCCTTCCAAACAGAATTAGGGACTCAAGTAAGTCTTAGTACCGCATTTCATCTTTAGACAAACAAATAGGCTGAGCGTACTAGTTAGACACTGGAAGATATGTTACAAGCTCGTGTAATATACTTCAAAGGTAGCTAGGATGATCATCTGCCACTTATAGAGCTCGCATATAATAATAGCTACCATTCCAGTATTCAGATGGCTCCATACGAAGCTCTTTACGGACGGAAGTGTAGGTCACCTATAGGATGGTTTGATGTTGGAGAATTTGGATTACATAGGTCAAACCTAGTTCAGCAAGCCATAGAAAAATAAAACTTATCCAGGATCAACTATTGACATCTCAAAGCCATTAGAAGTCATATTCTGACGTGCGGCGACGAGATTTAGTGTTTAGGGTTAATGAGTGGGTATTCTTAAATTTGTCACCTATGAAGGGTGCGATGAGATTCGGAAAGAAAGGAAAACTTAGCCCATAGTATATTGCGCTTTATATGATCATTCGAAGAGTGGGCCAAGTAGCTTATGAGTTAGAATTGCCCTCGAAATTGGAGTAGGTCCATCCGGTTTTTCACGTATCTATGTTACAGAAGTGCATTGGCGATCCAACCCGAGTGGTGTCTACGGATGATGTACAAATTACAGAGGACTTGTCATACGAGGAAATTCTGGTTGCCATCTTAGACCGACAAATCCGCAAGCTACAGAATAAGGTGGTAGCCTCCGTAAAAGTACTTTGGAGAAACAAAAATGTGGAAGAAATGACTTGGGAGGCTGAGAAAGACCTGAAGTCTAGATTTCCCTACTTATTTCTTCCTCTAGAGAAGGATCCGACTGAGACGTCATAACCTCAAGGTACGCGTACAAATTCTTGTGTTAGCTATTATTATTGGTCATGTGAGGCGAACGTCGTTATTAATGATTGTGGTCCTATGTGGCGTTAAGTTATTGGGTTTCTACAGGAAGAGTTGGTAGTATCATTGTCACAAAGGCGACTCTGCCAAGGTTATATAGATCCAGGAGAGTTAAACATTCGAGGACGAATGTTTCTAAGGGGGGAAAGATGTTACATCTCGCGTTTTCGTACGCTAAAAGATTCGTCTTCAGTTAATCGACGTAGTCTCGGGGATGAGATTATCTTGAGGTTAACGTATTTATGCAATTTATAACAAGCGGTAAATAAGTGTCATGAAGGATAAAGAGCGCACGAATTATAGAAAACGAGTTTCGTTAAAAGTGGCCAATTTGGGATAAAATACGGGTCGAGCGATAATATCCGATAATTATGGACTAGTACCATGCAAGGTATCATATGACCACGGTAGTATAATGTATAAAGTATATATATAAAGTATATTAAAAATAAGTAAAATTGTAAGTAATTTGTGGCAATTCTTAATTATACGGGTAATTGGTTAATTACTGGATAACAGGACATTACCTAGTTAATTATTAAAGTGTGGAAATAAGACGTGGCAGCACTAGCTAACCACATGAAATGACTAAGTAAGCAAAAAATCCTAGGTGGCTATCTATGGTTTAATTGAATTAATTAAGTAAAGAAGTTTTGTTCTAATTCATTTGGATAAGGAATCAAGTAACGTTAGTCATTCAAAAAGGCAAGAATACATCCTTTCTTAGTTTGAAAAATTCATGAACAGAAGCTAAAGAAAATCGTTCAGCGCTTAAACAAGCAAGAAACTTAGAATTTCGTTCAAGAATATTATAGAAGCAGGAGCAAAGTTCGTTCAAGAATTTCAAAAAGCAGAAGATTAATCCGATTTTTTGAGTTCTAAATTCAATCAACGAAGGTTTTCCAACGGGATATTATACGGAGTTTTTCCTACTCCAGGTATGTTAAGGTCCTCCCTTCTTTCTTTTGGCATGGTCTAGATTATACGAAAGAAACGAGCATATACACGGTTTCTATAAATTATTTCATTCATAGAAATAGTAGGGGTGTCTATATTCTTGCTTCCCCATGAGAATTATTATTTTCTTCTGTTCATGGGTCTCAAAATAATACGCAGTTGGAAAAATTTATTCGGAAGGAATATTGAGATTATTAAGTATTTTTCATTCATTTCATACATGTGCATTGACCCATGACCATATGGCGTTATATACGCGTATATATGTAAATATATGTATATGGGATATGGGAAAAGGTTACGGCGTTATATACATATCACCACCTGATCAGTTGGTATATGATGATGATATTGCCCATAGTGGCTAAAATATGATTCAAACGGCGTTATATACGCGTATATATGTATGTATTCAAACGGCGTTATATATATGTATGTATATATATGTATATGGGATATGGAAAAGGTTATGGCGTTATATACGCACCACCACCTGATCAGCTGGTATATGTTGATGATATTGCCCACAGTGGCCGAGATGATATGATGGGATGCCCCCAGTGGCTTGATGATATTATGTACACCATACCTATGCATGGCATGACATTTACACGCACGTGCATGACATTATAAACGTTTCAGTATTTACAAAGTTATTCAATTTAAAAATGTGTTTCAGTATTCCATGTTTCATCTATGTCTTTTACGTACTAATTTCCATGCCTTACATACTCAGTACATTTTTCGTACTGACGCCCTATTTTACGGGGCCTGCGTTCATGCCCGCAGGTGCAGGTAGGCAAGCTGACGGTCCCCATTCTTAGGATACCTGATCAGCGAGAGTTGGCATGCTCCATTTGATCCGGAGCTGCTTTTGATATTGGTACGATATGTTTGTACGTATATATGTATATGAGTATGACGTGGCTCAGTCCCGTCTTTGTACAGCTATGTTTCTGTTAGAGGTCTGTAGACAGTATGTCTAGTTGGGTTGTATGTGGCCTTGTCGGCTTTCGGTTTTTTATCTTTAGCAGCCTTGCCAGCTCGCCCACTGTATTCTGCATGTATACGTACCTATTCCTTGATGGCAGGCTTCTTTCACGTAGGTTAATTTTGTAAAGCAGCAGATGTTATTCAGGTTCATATTTTAGATGCATGTTAGGGGTGTTTGACAGGTGAGACTCAGGCGCCCGTTGCGGCCCATCGGTTTGGGTCGTGACAAACATGGGGAAATATCATGCTTTCATAACCGCATCTCACGACATCCCAATGTGATTCACCTCGCGTGGGTATTTTAATTCTTGTCCAATTCATGAAATCCCTTTATTTTCTTTGCCAAACCATTACTCAATCGAAGGCCCAAACGTCGTCCTTTATCTATCACAAGTACACCCTCATTCTACTTACTAGGACAGCATTCCATCTCTTCTAAATGCTATTAGTCTTAGACTCATTTGAGTTCATTTAGGATATTGTGAGCTTTGTATAACATGGAGAAACCATCTGCTCTTCTTGTTTTCATGGGCTTAATCCTGAGGACTTATCCATTTTTGTTACCTTCTCACTCAGCCATTTTTATCCTTACTCCTATTTTCTAGAACCTTGTTGCTTCACCATACAATAGCTTGTGACCTATACATATCTATTTATATTACTTGCAACCTTTCGACTTGCTTGCACCATAGATTACCTTATGCCATTCTAGAACATCACGCAAGATATCATATCATCTCTAAATTTTCTTTACTCTCTTAATTAGGCCTTTCGATACCTAGAAACCATAGGCTGGAAAACATGCCACTAACGACGCTGCTATCGTTCCTGGATATTGAATCCCCCACACTTCTAACCTTCTATCCAAAGTAAGGACTATTCACAACCTTCTGCATTTGAGTGTCTCGTGCGTTATTCAGCTTTACCTTACTCACCTTAAAATCTCGCATCGTATCTTCTATCTCTTTCATGAACTCCCTTCCTCATAGGTATAATCCACGTACATAACTTGAAGCCCTATTATAATACTTGCACATCTAGTGCATACACAATCTGGTGGGAGCTACATAGTGACTTCTTATGAGGATGGTACTTTTCTAATTGGCTTTATCGTAGGACCGTTATAGAATATGGTTGTTTTACTATTCCTCTTGTACCTCTAGTATTAAGAGTGATCGTGTAATGTTCTCAACCATGATTTCTATAATTTTTCGGGTCTAATAATCAGATTACTGATTTACTTTGTTGATGTAACTCTTTAGTTTCCTCTTCCTTCTGATCAACCCTTATATAGGCTTACGCTATGTTCCAATTGCGGCGCATGGTATTAGTTATTACTTTAGTCTTTCATGGGCATTGTGGAATATCCATGATACAATCTTCTAACAATTCAATCCTTGGTCTATGCCCTGGGCCCAATTCTTTCGTTTAACTTATACCGGAGTCTTCTACGGCTGTATGAATGTTAGTATATATATGTTGCATGGATAACATTCCGAAATCGTAAGTGTGCTCATGACGTAACTAACTCTGGATCATTGATCCAATAATTCCTTTCGTTCCTTCTCGACTTCCTTTAAACGTAAGCTATTACTTTTCCTGTTCTTTCTGCCTCCTTGTTGCATGCCTACTTAGCTTATCTTAGTTCCCACGCATGCCAGAATTTTTGTGCAACTCATATGGTCTTTAATATTACCTTCGATCTTTCCCCCTGTTCATTAGCCACGGTAGGTGCCACTTTATTTTGGAGTGCATACAATTTTTGTTGTAAGACTTCTTTTACATGACCCTTTCTCCTTTGAGTTACTATGTTTAGGTTGAAGCCTTCCTCCTTATTTTCTCAGCTAGTCTTCCATTGTAGTACTTAGGGAGGAACCTTTGACTCTTGTAAAGCTGTGAGCTTATTCCATTGTATACTCGACGGACCTCCTGATGTCCTTCATTTTGCATGATCTACTGATTTGTCTGTACCCTCTTGTCTGGCTATGACTAGGCTATTCCTGAATCAACTACTAATTACTCGTTCGCCCATTCTCACATCAATATTCTGCGTAATCTTTCTTAAGTTATTTCTTTTGTCTTACCTTACCTCTCGCACTGGCTCCTTATTTATCAAAAATAACATCCCGGGCAGGAACCCTTACTTTCTTTCCTTGACATCGTGCTTGCATAATATTCTGGAATCGTAGCATATCTGTAGTATTTGGATAAGTGTAATCTCATTCCTTTCTTATATATATATATATATATATATATATATATATATATATATATATATATATATATATATATATATATATATATATATATATATATATATATATATTTGCAACAAATAATAAAACCACTTTCAACGCGACTCTTTTTATTTTATTATTTTGAATTTTTCAATATCCCCCCCTTTAGGGGAGTACTAAGATTTAGTGCTACAACGATCTACCTATATATGTATTACCTCTTCATCTTTGGTGTCTTTTCACATCATCGATGACCCTTACTTTCCTTTTGGTAATACTTATGTACCAAGGATAACAAAATTCTTACTCACTAGGGTGACACTTAGCATAACCGGCATACATAGTCCCTTAGGCTTAACTTTGCCCACATTACTTGCTTAGGGAAGCGTCTTCCCGAATGACATTTAAGGATTATTCTTTTGTCGTCAGTTCTATTACCGCCGGAAGCAACCTCTGTATTTCTCATGATGCCGACTATTATCAAATCATTCAGTCCCTAATTCATGTTTACTTTATCTTGTTCACCAGCCCACACTGATCTCTATTATTCTGGGATCTAGCTTTTCCTACTAGTAATCACGTTAGAGTCACGAACTTATTTCTTGAAATGAGGATATGACTTCATGGACTATACTCTTTTGTCGTCTTAAGGCCTATCACCTCTCGTCTCTTTTTTCACCTGACTATGGACCCAGTAATACCTTCATCTTTTTGATCTATCGTTGGCATCTATGTATCGTATCTTACTCATAATTCTTCCTTATCTCTATTCTCATTACTCTGCCAATATTTCTACCTATCCCTTTCTTGTGAAAACTTCAACAAGACACTCTTTTGCTTTTTGCTCCCCTTGCTTCATCCATCGGCTCTTCGGGTTGCTCAACGTCCTCGCTCTGCTAGGGATGAGAGTTGTACTAAGGTAATATTAATCCCTTCCAGGCTTTCAATGCCTATCTTCTGAATATTTTTTTTATCATGCTAGTATTCACATCTAATTGTAATATTCTCGGGTGCACCATCTGGGTTCCTCATAAGAATATCTATTAGCACATTTGTAATATCCTTCGGAAATGTAAACTAACACAAACAATCCATTCACCATTTTGGGTTACTCTAACCCCAGCCGGATCCTGATGTTCCGCCATTTTCTTAAACTACATTTGTTAGCCCCCATAGGGCATAACTGAGATGGGTGCGGCCAATTGTACATACCTCTGTTACTGTTGAATATAATTCAAAAGGCTTATATTCCTTTGCCTGAATTATAAAAACTGTTAACCTTCATTAACTAGGCGCCTCGTACCCTTCTTCATCTTGCTTCTTTTGCTTGTTGAAACTTGTATTTATCTTATGAATCTCACATTGTCTTTCACCATAAAGGTAGATAGGTATTTCTTGCCTCAAGGCTCCTTATCAAGAGGCTTACACCTTTCAGTACACACATGATCTACTGAAGACCTTACATTTACTTATCATAAGCATGATGCAAAGTTGAGTTCCTCCGACTCAACTCTTCCATATCCATATCTTTTACCAATCGTCTTTCTAGATGCAGGTATCGTCTTATTATGAATAAAATAGATGTTAGGAATTTTAATTATTTCAACTGAGCTCTACCACACGATCTAGTTTGAGAAGAAAGAGTGGTAGTCCTAAATGCCATGTAGCCTCCTACTTATAAGTGTGGTGCACGACACACCCATAAACAAGACTCTACTAGACATGGCTTATAGACTCCCTATGACAAAACTGCTCTTACACCACTTTTGTCACGACCCAAATTAATGAGCCGCGATGGGCACCTGGTACCATACTCAACCGAGTAACAACGTAATATATCTTTCTTATTACATCATCATAGATAGGTGGATTAGAAGACATGTCATGATACAACTAGAGTAAACATGAGGGAATACCTGATATAGAATGTCCAACATAATATAGAAACTTGTATCTGTGACATATGGGCCTATAAGGCTAACGTGATCCAGTATATACTTTAAATATAGGCCGACAAGGCCATACAAATATCCGTACATATGATGTATGTCTACAAGCCTCTAAGAGTAAATACTCATTACAAAGGTCGGGACTGACCCCGCCGTAACAATCAATATGTGTACTAATCATACGGACCAATTAAGCAACTCCGGAGCAATGGAGTGCATCAACATCTTCCACTGAGCTGATAACCTACTTGGAGGACTCTCAACATGTCTATCAGGACCTGCGGGCATGAAACGCAGCGTCCCCAAGCAAAAGGGTCGTCAGTACAAATAATGTACCTAGTATGTAAGGAATAAAAATCAACAAATAATAGATATGAGAAAAACATGGAGTAAAAGACTCGACATGTAAGTCCAAATAACTCTGTAAATAATAAAATACTCATAGTTGCATGCATATGCATATGTATGTCATGTCGTGCATAGGTATATGTGTTTATAACATCATCAAGCCTTTGAGGGCATCCCATCATATCATCTCGGCCACTGTGGGCAAATCATCAACCTTTTTCCATATCCCATATACATAAAAATACATATATACACGTAAGTAACGCTATCTGGTCATGGGTCAATGTACATGAATGCCATGCATGATAAGTGCATCAATAATATCTTTCGGAGTGTCGTAAAACCATTATGCTTCTGACCAATATCTTAAAATCAATTTACGTATTTTCTGAGACCCATGGACATATGATAGAATAATATGACACATGGGAATTTAAGAATTTAGGCATCTCTAATACTCATGAATAGAGTCATTTATGGAAATTGTGCATTTGCTCGTTTCGTTTGTATCGTACTAATCATGCCAAAAGGAAAGAAGGGTTAGCCTTAACATAGCTGAGCCAATTCTCTTGACAATCTCTCTAACACACGTCAATTGCGACAACATGTAACGACGGATAAGTAGGGGGAAAATCCGTATGCAATCTCTGTTTTTAAAAAGGCTTACAGAATACAAAAAAAAAGAACACAAGTGGAATGTCAATGCAAAATGGCAGTTATACGGCATCCACATTGTCGAATGGGAATCCTGACGTGGGCTTTGCTTCATTCGTCTTGATAAAGAATTTGGACACTGGAAAGGAGTTCATTGTCAAAGAGTCCAACGAACAGGGAATGTGGAGTAAGCTCAGTGATCTTCAAACAGGAAAGCACCTTACCATGGATGAATTTGAGAAATATGTGGGACATTCTCTTGTTATAAAGGAACTGATTTTGTATGGATCATGTTCAAAAGGTTTAAATATATATAAATCTTGTTAAATGCTCTAAAATGGTGACACCTTGCCATGTCTTATATTAGTCATTATTAGCTTTTAAACTCATGGCTGCCACGTTAAAGGTAAGACTCTCAAACTTATGCAATTTTTTTAATTAATTAATAATTTATTAATCTCCCACTAACCAATAATTAACCAATTACCCACATAATTATTTCAAATTACTAAGAATACTACTTACTTTTAACATACCTTATACACCTTATTATTATGGTCATGGGGTACCTTGTATGGTACTAGTCCATAAATATCGGGTATTCTAGTTCGGGTCGTATTTTATCCCAAAATGCCAAACATCGATGAAATTCATTTTCTTTGACTTTCTTTCCCTCTCAACTTCACTAATTTACTCATCACTTGTTTGAAATAGCATAATGCTTATAATCTCAAAAATAATCTCATTTCCGAACTTATGTTGATTAACTTACGACGAAACTTTAACGTACGAAAATGCGGGATGTACTATCTCATATCTGAGGTTTCACCAATTTGCTTATGGAATACTTTTACGTACGAAAAAATGGGGTGTAACACAAGGGTCTTGGTAAAAAGCATTAAGGGATCACCAAACCCATACAACCACAATCTTGGAACGACCTTTGGACTCGGGTATGAATATATTGTGCAAGAATATCATAATTGGACAACGCCTTGGTGCGCCAATTACTATATCCTGGAACAACCCATACCACCTCTTGTTACATCCCGCATTTTGTACGTTAAAGTTTCGTCGTAAGTTAATCGATGTAGACTCGGGAATGAGATTATTTTTGAGGTTATAAGCAATTATTTTATTTGTAACAAGTGATAAGTAAGTGTTATAAAGGTCAGAGGGTTAACTAATCGAAGAAATTGAGTATCATAGAAGTTTGTTATTTTGTGATAAAATACGATCCAAGTTACAGTACCCCATATTTATGGATTGGTGCTATACAATATACCACACGATGATGATACTAAAGTATATTATAGTAGGATATATAAAGTGTGTTAAAAGTGAGTAATATTTTGAGTAGTTTGAAATAATTCTTAATTATGTGGCTACATTATAGAAGAGTTTAGTGGGAGATTAATTAAAACATTAGCTAAGACATAACGTGGCAGGCCCCTCCCCCATTCCAAAACGAATGTGTGCTAATATGTGACATCTATGTCACATGTCACAATATTTCAATATGGTGGCAAGTGAGGTGGACCCCAGTATCCACTCATTCCCTTTTTGGATGGATACATTTAAGACATGTATATCACAAATAAGACTAGTCACTACCATTATTTAATGGATACAACACACACACACACACACACACACACACATATATATATATATATATATATATATATATATATATATATATATATATATATATATATATATATATATATATATATATTCATTTAAAAAAGAAAAGATATTTTGCTGGAGATTGGAAACGGTCCTAGAGGGATTTGAGCTACAACGGTAGATTTGAGATTAGAAACGCTCCTTGCATTAGACAAACCATGAACGTAGATGTGTATTTCCATATCGGATTTTCTCAAAATTGAGGAGATTGTTCACATATACAAGTAGGAAATTGACATTAAAGGTATGTTAAGGCTATCCCTTCTTTCCTTTTTGGTATGATTCAAGTAATGATACATAAACATAATATTATTTCATAAGTATTTCTACTCTTAGTACTTAAGGATGTCTATGTTATTCATTCCTGTAAAATAATATTCAAGCACGTCTAAGTATGTTTCTAGTTCCCTATTGAGGCATATGATAAAGATGTTAATATTTATAATATAGTGGCATATGCATATTCATTTACCACCAAGCTACGGCCGGTCGGGCAGTTAACGCCACGAGAATGATGTAATAAGAACTACTATATTGTAGTTTTATTTATATATACGAGATGGGTTTCATTCAATATGTTACAGCCCTCAGCAGCAAGTCAGAAGTTATAAGTTGACTCTTATTTCTCCCCGAGATAGTATCTTATTATGATTAAGTTTCATTTATGCCTTACATACTTGGTATATTCTTCGTACTAACGTCCATTTTCCTGGGGCACTGTGTTTCATGCCACGCAGGTGTAGATAGGCGAGGTGAGGACCATCTACTGTAGGCTGCCTCCAGATATCAGCTTTTGGTTGGTGAGCTCCACATCTTCCTAGAGTATTACCGAGTCACGTTCTATATATGTTACTTTGTTTTATGAGGATGTTGGGGACTCTGTCCCGACTTATATATTATGGTAATGTTTTTTTAGAGGTTTTACAGATAGTGTCATGTTTATAGTTTTAGGTATGAGATGTCAACAGCCTTATCGGCCCTTATGTATCTATATCAATCTTTTTTGAATTAGTTATGTGAGTTAAGTTCTAATATTGTTAATTATATATATATATATAGATGTGGCCTATCATGGCCTGTGACGAGTTATATATGATAAAAAAGGTATGTGGCGCTCGGTTGAGTAGGCATCGGGTTCCAGTCGTGGCCCTCTGATTTGGGTCGTGACAAAAGTGGTATCAGAGCAGATTTGTCCTAGGGTTATTTGCAAGCCGTGTCTAGTAGAGTCCCATTATGAATGTGTTGTGCACCACGTTATATAAACAGGAAACTATAGAGCATTTAGGGACCGATTACCCTTCCTTCTTGATATTAGATCGTGCAATAGAGCAGAGTCATAAGGGAAAAAACCCTTGACCTTTGACTTGTTTTATATATACAGTGATGCCTATGACCAGGAAAGCTATAGCTAGTCAGAAGGGTAAAGTAGTGGCAGATGAGGGCATGAGTAGAGTACCAATGTCAAGTGAGGGCCAGAGTGATGCCTCGAGAGGAAATATGACACCTTCACATAGTTCTCCGATTTCGCCAACACCCGAGGAGATGTGGAGGAACCCAATACCTCCACATATTGTTTAGGATGAGGATATGGATATGTAGAGTGTAGTACGGTTGTTGACTAGATTAGTAGCCGTTCAGGCTCAGTGCCAGGTAGGTACAGGTGTTGGTCACGTTGGCAGGGTTATTAACGCGAGAGTTCAAGACTTCATCAACCTGGACCCTCCAGTGTTTACCGGATCCAACAAGGATGAGAACCCGCATAACTTTATTGATAAGATACATGTATCAGACACATATCCAGTAGAGTTGGCCTATTACTGATTGTGGGATGTTGCGGTTCAGTGGTATGAAACTTAGGAATTGTTTAGAGGGACAAATGCATCTCCAGTGGTATGGGAAGAGTTCTTAGGGGCTTTCTTGCATCATTACTTGCCGGCAGAGATTCGTCAGGCAAGGGCAGACAGATTCTTGGCTCTTAAACAAAGGAATATGAGTGTTCGGGAGTATAGTCTCTAGTTTTATTCCTTGGCGAGATAAGGTACATGAAACTCGGTTGAGTAGGCATGGGGTGCCAGTCGTGGCCCTATGATTTTGGTCGTGACACCTCTGCACTAGACGTTCCATCAGGATGACATAATATGGGGATCTAAGGAAGATGAGATTTTGGATGGCATGAGGAAGCTATTTCTAGATGAAGAAGACATGGACTGCAATACAATTGTTGAAGAGGGGGAAGAAGACCTTACTATTTAGACAATAGAAGAGGGAGATGTTCTCAAGAACTGGACCGCTCCACCATCCCAGGCTCGCCAAGTTCCTAGGTAGCCTGGCAAATTAGCATGACTTATTTTCAAATTGTTTTAAGCATTTAAGACATTTTCAGTATTTTGTTTTGAAATAATTACTCGAGCCATCGAGTAGTACTTGTTTACATTTTAAAGTTTTATTAATGCATTATTGCTTTTCATATTTATTATCATCTTTCTACATTCTTTCAGCATAATTAGTACATATCCTGATGAACCTACGACTGTGACATGTAATGAGACAATGCAACATAAGGACAATGATTCGGATGATCTGGAAGATGATGTAATACCTGAGGAAATTGTCAAAGAAGTAGAGAATTTTGAAAACAAACCAAAGTCTAATTTGTAGGAAACTGAGGCAATTAACTTAAGGGGTTTTGAAACAGTCAAAAAACTTGCATTAGCATTCATCTATCGCCATCAGAGAAGGGGGAGTACATTAGGTTTCTAAAGGAATATGAGGATATTTTCGCATGGTCCTACGACGACATGACTGAGTTAAGCACATCCATTGTATCTCACAAGCTACCTACCAACCCTACGTGTCTGTCGATAAAGCAGGAGCCCAAGAAATTCAAGCCAGATATGAGTTTAAAGATAAAATAAGAGGTTACAAAGCAAATCAAAGTCAAGGTCCTTCGAGTGGTTAAGTACCCAACTTGGCTAGCCAACATTGTACCAGTTCCAAAAAAGGATG
The DNA here is from genome assembly GCF_000715075.1 of Nicotiana tabacum. Classification (NCBI taxonomy): domain Eukaryota; kingdom Viridiplantae; phylum Streptophyta; class Magnoliopsida; order Solanales; family Solanaceae; genus Nicotiana; species Nicotiana tabacum. Next base: position 32,501,951 of record NC_134090.1, on the reverse strand, counting down.
GGAAAATTAGGGTGTGCGTTGATTATCAAGATCTGAATAAAGCAAGTCCTAAGGATAATTTTCCGCTGCCTAACATACACATACTGATTGACAAATGTGCCAAGCATGAACTCAAATCCTTTGTGGATTGCTTTGCAGGATACCATCAAATTTGTATGGATGAAGAGGACGCCGAAAAGACTGCCTTTATCACACTATGTGGAATATATTGTTACAAAATGATGCCGTTTGGTTTGAAGAATGTCGGCGCCACCTACATGAGGGCCATGAAAACTATCTTCCATGACATGATACACAAGGAAATAGAGGTGTACGTGGACGATGTTATCATAAAATCTAAAGGGAGTTCGGATCACATAGCAGACCTGAAGAAATTTTTTGATCGACTTTGAAAATACAACTTGAAGTTAAACCCTGCAAAATGCACCTTCGGAGTCCCTGCAGGAAAGTCAAAAATCAAAGCTATTCGGGACTTGCCACCGCCAAAGAATAAGAAAGATATGATGAGTTTTCTAGGGCGCCTCAATTATATCAGCCGTTTTATAGCACAATCAACGGTGATATGTGAGCCAATCTTCAGAATGCTGAGGAAAGATGTTGCAACAAGCTGAACTGAAGTATGCTAGGAGGCCTTCGATAAATCAAAGAGTATTGGTCTAAATCGCCTATGTTGGTCCAACCAGAACCACCTCTACTGCTTTATCTATCTGTGTTGGATAGGGCCTTTGGTTGCATTCTAGGAAAACATGATGAAACTAGAAGGAGCAGGCGATATATTATCTGAGCAAGAAGTTCACGCCTTACAAGGCCCGGTACTCTTTGTTGGAACGCACCTGATGTGCTTTGACATGGATAGTCCAGAAGTTGAGACATTATGTTTGTGCATACACTACATATATCATATCAAGGATGGATCCACTAAAATACATCTTTCAGAAACCCATGCTTATGAATAAGTTAGCAAAGTGGCAGATATTACTGAGTGAGTTCGACATCGTCTATGTAACTCAGAAGGCAGTCAAAGGGCAAGCATTGGTTGATCACTTGGCAAAAAATCCTATAGATTAAGAATACGAACCATGGAAAATGTATTTTCCCGACGAAGAGGTATCATTTCTAGGAGAAGATATTACTGAAGCATACGACAGTTGGAGGATATTCTTCGATGGAGCAGCAAACTTCAAAGGAGTGGGTATTGGAGCTGTCTTAGTATCAAAAACCAGTCAACATTACCTGTTATCCGCAAAACTTAGGTTCCCGTGCACCAATAATATGGCGGAATATGAGGTCTGCATCTTGGGACTTAGGTTGGCCATTGATATGAACGTTCAGGAGTTGCTGGTAATCAGAGATTCAGATCTATTGGCGCACCAGGTTCTAGGAGAATGGGATACCAAGAACACCAAAATATTGCCATATTTGCATTGTATACAAGAGTTGATCAAGAGGTTCACAGTGATGGAGTTCAAACATGTTCCAAGGATTCAGAATGAGTTTGCAGATGCATTAGCCACCTTGTCTTCCATGATACAACATCCAGACAAGAATTTCATCGATCCTATCCCAATAGGAATTCATAAGCAGCTAGCTTATTGTGCTCATGTTGAAGAAGAGATTGACGAAAACCCGTGGTTCCACAATATCAAGGAATACTTAGAAAAGGGAGAATATTTGGAGCATGCTACACACACTCAGAAGCACATGATTCTAAGATTGGCCAACCATTTCTTTCAAAGCGAAGGAATTTTGTATAGAAGGACTCCTGATTTGGGATTGTTGCGATGTGTTGATGCCAAGAAGCATCTAGATTGCTCGAAGAAATAAATGTTGCAACTTGCGGACCTCACATGGTCTCGTTTTGGCCAAAATGATATTAAGAGTAGGGTATTTCTGGATGACCATGGAGACAGACTACATCAAATATATTCAAAAGTGTCACCAATGTCAGATACATGCTGATATGATACGAATGCCGCCCAATAAGCTCAATGCAACGAGTTCGCCCTAGCTTTTCTCTGCTTGGGTCATAAGTATCATCGGACCAATAGAACTCGTTGCTTCAAACGGACATAGGTTCATTTTGTTGGCCATAAACTACTTCACAAAATAGGTTAAAGTCGCATCCTATAAGGTTGTGACTAATAAAGTCGTGGCGGATTTTGTCCGGGATCGCATTGTCTGTCGATTTGGTGTACCTGAATCAATCATTACTGACAATGCTGCTAATCTCAACAGTGACCTGATGAAAGCTATATGTGAAATATTCAAGCTCAAACATCAGAATTCTATAGCATATAGCCGCAAATGAATGGAGTCGTAGAAGCCGGCAACAAGAACATCAAGAAGATATTGAGGAAAATGGTGGACAACAATAAGCAATGGCATGAAAAGCTACCATTTGCTTTACTCGGGTATCAAACCACAGTTTTTACATCAACTTGGGAAACACCCTACCTACTGATTTACGGTACTAAAGTCGTTATTCCCGCTGAAGTGAAAATCCCTTCCTTAAGAATCATACAAGAAGCCGAGCTTAGCGACACAGAATGGTAAGAAACCGATATAAACAACTAGCTCTCATTGATGGTAAAAGAATGAACGTAGTGTATCACAATCAACTCTACCAGAATAGAATGGCAAGAGCTTTCAACAAAAAGGTTAGTTCAGGGTAATTCACACTGGGAGCAATTGGTACTGAAACAGATCTTCCCACATCAGGATGAAGCAAAGGGGAAATTCTCACCCAACTGGCAAGGCCCTTACATGGTTCACCGAGTATTAACAGGAGGAGCACTTATACTTGCAGAAATGGATGGAGAGATTTGACAAAAACCCATCAAATCGGATATAGTCAAGAGATACTATGTTTAAGACTATGTTTGCACTTTCTATTTGATGTAACTGAACTATACTTGACCTAATTCCCGTTTAAGAGGGGATTCATAGGCAGCCCTGTGGGCTCGGTCACATCATAATAAAATCTTCATTCCCCCTATGGTCAGAAACTAGGGCAAAATCTCAAGTTTGCCCGATTTCATCATGTTAGGATCGCCAAGGAATGTATCGCCAGAAGTACGCATTTAAACTGGAGCAAAATTTTGAGGGGGATCCTCAAAATTCCGAGTTAAGGAGGTTGCAATGTCTCAAAAGTGTGTCATAGTCACCAGTTTGACAACATTATTCGCTCTCATTCATTATCACATATTTCAAACAACTACATTTTCATAGAAACAATTTATCAAAAATGCAGGTTTTTCAAAAATTTCATTTTTTTTATATATCGTAGCCAAGCATTACCTTGGGTGACTCCAACAGGACCTCAAGACAAGAGAAAAGGCAAAGCAAGGAATCAGGAGCACGAACCAACCTTCCCCCTCTCCAAAACTCACGATTTTCCTTTGGATGCAGGCATAATGGATATAAGAAGAATGTCCGCAAATATATACATACAACAAGATCACTATGTTCACACCGACAGAAGTCGCCAAACGCAAATGCGTCAAGCTAAGAAACACTTTTGCCCTCTCCCATTTAATCATAGCTCCTCTTGCATAGGGCTAAGCACTGCCCTCATCATTGCATAAGGATAAGCATTGCCTTTCTTTGTATGAGACTAAGCATTGTCTCCATTCGTCGCATGTGGCCAAGCACTGCCCTCATTATTGCATAAGGCTAAGCATTGCCTTTCTTTGCATGAGACTAAGCATTGTCTCCATTCCTCGCGTGTGGCTAAGCACTGCCTCCACTATTATATAAAGCTAGGTACTGCCTTTATTTGCATGAGACTAAACATTGTCTCAACTCCTTGCATAGGGCTAAACACTTCCCTCACCTTGCATGAGGCTAAGCACTACCTCCACTATTGCATAAGGCTAAGCATTGTCTTACTTTGTATGAGAATAAACATTTTCTCTACTCATCCATAGGGCTAAAACACTGCCCTCACCTTGCATGAGGCTAAGAACTGCCTCCACTATTGCATAAGGCTAAGCACCTCCCTTATTTGCATGAGACTAAACATTTTCTCTACTCCTTGCATAGGGCTAAACACTGCCCTCATCTTGAATGAGGCTAAACACTGCCTCCACAATGCATAAGGCCAAGCACTGCCTTTCTGTACATGAGACTAAGCATTGTCTCCATTCCTTGCATGAGGCTAAGCACAGCCATCCTTTTATATAAAACTAAACACTGTCTCCCTTCTTCTTATCGTTCTAAGCACTGCCCTCATCTCACACAAGACCAAGACTTGTCTTGTCTCATTCTCGCATATGTTAAGCATCACCGAGCTCCCCTATCAAATGATCGATATTACCGCATCTTTACATTTCATGGGCTGAAATATCGCCACATTGTCCGAAGGCACCATAGTCTGAGGGCATCGTCATCATAGCCCGAAGGCAACATGCCATGGCCGGAGGATCTCTCGAAATTGCACATTATTATTCAAAGGCGTCATAGTCCAGAGGCAGCGTCCTCATGGCCCAAGGACATCATTTCATGGCCTGTGAATCCCTCATCAAATGCTTCATTGCCCAGGACGTCATAATCTAAGGACATTATTTCCTTCGTCTAAAGACAACTCTCATGGTCCGAAGGGAATTTATATCATGTCTAAATTTTTGCAATAACCCATATATATCCGCATGCATCGTGTTTTAAGTTTTGTAGGTAATTCGGGAGGTAACCGTTCTACAAACAGGAGCAATTCTTGCTTGGGTTTTTGTTCACATCCTTCAATCACCTCAAACGTAACCGATGATCAACAATTGATTACCTTTTGTTCTATAACCGTTCAAATATCTGCCTTGTACATCCGTAACATTCAACTTGAATTCATAAGACCACCTGAAATAATTTGTTACTCACGATACTATCCTACTCAAAAGTTCTTTTTTTGAAACACATGACCAATCTTATGATAACTCCATCGGTTTTGTTTGCCGTTGGATCCGGAACTACACACGGTCTGATTCATGTAACACAAGTGATATGTATGCAACTCAAGACTAGGGTTCGGCCCCCATTATTTTCAAAACACATCATTCCTCACTCACTTCGGACAAAATTGGTCATTATTTTATTTAACCGACAACTCTTTCATTATTCTCGGGTAAAGAGGGGCAATTGTTGATACCCAGTTTTGCCCTCATATTTTATAAATATCCTATACTTTCAAAATATCATTTCTTGCATTATTACCTAATTTACAGGAGTCATATAAGAATTTTCTATAATTTTTAAAAGCTTTAAAAATAATTTTTTCTTGCATTTAAATTATTTAAATATGTATTAATTGCCCCTTCAAATCATTTTTGGAAGGACTCAATCATCCAAATTTATATTTGCATCCACAATATATGTTTCATAATATTTTACTTTATTTTATGTAATTATATTTTTATTTTTTAAGCTATTTAAATAATTTTGCAATAATAGCATACATGATATGCATAATTACCTTTTTTTACATTATTTGTACAAAAAGCTTATTTATATTTTTACAACGTTAAGCAATTATTTTCCAACACTTTACTGCATAAATAATATTTTATTATTTATTAAATACTTTTTATAAATTATTTTTTGATAAAATTTTGTGTATTTAAATTATGGCCCAGCTTAAAAATGAATTTCAGACCAAAAATAGGCCGAAAATATTTGGCCCGCTTCATTTTGCCTTCAGCAGCCCAACCAAACGACCCCTTTTCTATACCCGGTCGGGACCCGTTTTATGACCCGCCCCACCTCTCTTTTAATCTTAGTCATTGATCTCAAATGATCAACGGTCCATAAACCATCACTCTCTTTAATTAACCAAACTCACCCGGAAACCCTACCACATCTCAAAGATAGTCTCCCTCGAATGCTCTCCTCTCCTATCACACCAATCCCTAGACGCCTCACTCAAATCCCAATCTCAATCCGATATCACATGGAAATCTTCCATGATTCCTTTTCTTTCTTGCACACATGGAGATGCTTACCATCTTTTAAATGTTACAACTATTTGGTACTCGATTATTTATGGAAGTTTAGTCATTAGTGTTCGTTCAACCCCGATTCTAGATTATCTTCTTGTTTCTGACCTGATACACTCACTACCAGGTCCTATGGTCTGACTCAGTGAGATTTTTACTATTTTTTTCTTCGTTTTAAACTAGGGTTTTCCAGATTCCTCCTAAATTGATTCTAATTGATTTTGCATGCTATTTTTTCCTTACTTGTGTTTAATTAGTTGTTTTTCCTTGTTTGGATGTTTAATTTTGCTACTACATAAACCCCTCCCCAATTTTCCTTGGGGCAGCCTTTAATCGCTAAAAAAATTACTATTGTTCTCTTATTCTTTCTTGTCTTATACTACTCTGAGGCTCAGTCTTTTGGCCGGCCGAAAGCCAAGACCACCAGAATTTAATTCTCGAACCTTTCTCAGTGTGAGCACTGCCCAGGGTTCATTCGAAACCCTTGGGAATTCTGACGCACTGAGATTCTTGGGTTCTACTGTTCGTTTTGCTATTGACATTAAAGTGTTGCTGAAATTACTCATCTTGTTTACTTGTTCATCTATAACTGGTAATGTATCTACGACTCTTACAATTTCATTTTTCTTCTCGTTTGAATTCCTGCTCTGCATATCTATGTCTTTGAGATTTTTATGAACCAACATGCTATTGTCTGCTTTGAATCAATATTTGAGGCTATATACCTTCTAGTAATCAAACTTGCCTACTTGTTGCCTTCGTTCTGTTTTCTTAAGTTTGTTTGCTCTAATGTGTGTGCTCGAATGTTTATCACTATTGTTTAGTTCGAGTTTAGTATCATGCCTTATTCTGTATTCTTATGATAATCAACTTATGCCCAAAATGTGTTCAAATTCTTGTTGAGACATTCATGCCCAACTTTATCCCTCTAGATCTCTATTGTTAGCTATGATCTGTTCCCATGTTATTTGTAACTCTATTGTGTGGTGTTTGACTTGCTCAATCATATGTTCTTCAGTATTAGTTGAGACCTTTATAGTAAATTCATAACTAGCATTTTCGCCTATATATGGCCAACTAGTACAAGTTTGATGTTTGTCTGCCTATTGATTTGAAAATTAACATGTTTTCCGTTCACTATAAGTTCTGCTAGTATTGTAACTGATACTCAGCATGTTGAAGTTTTCTCATTCTCAACTAAGTGATTACTCGATCATGAACCGATTCTCTTATGTTCACTAGGCCTTCATGTCAAAACTTTCATGTGAAGGCTATGTTCTACTTTTTCTTGTCTACGACTCTATCAGATTTTCATGTCTAAAACTTGTGTCTATAGTTCTTGTAGGCTAATTCTGAATCATTTTACTTTTGAAACTCTTTGGAATAGTTCACTATCCTACGATGGTTAATGCCATTACTTTAACTTTGTTTCTGAGAATACAAGCATGAACTTGCCTTATGAACTTATCAATATTTCATGTGATCTTGTCTATGTGTTTTGGCTAGAACTGTTGTTAGTTATAGCTTTAGGAATTAAGTATGGAAAGTTGTCTAATTAGTTCCATGAGTGGTTTGTCACCTGTATGGTTAAGTTTGGCATTCATTTGGCTAAGTAAGTTATTTGTTGGGCCTTCTGTTAGGCCATACGCGTTGTTGGACCTGGGCATTGGATTCAGGAAGATTCTCATGTCCTTGTGGGCCTGAGATTTGGGTATGTGATTAGTGAGGCTGATGAAGGCCGAGAAATCCATTGGGTTGTTTTATAGTGGGCCTGTAGCATTTGATGGGGCCTGTATTTGTTTAAGTCTGTATTTTTTCTATCTTTGAGTTTGTATTATTCCATTTTAGTCTTGTAACTTGTAATAACGAATAATTAGGGCGTTAGTGAAATAGGGGAATGGGTGTGCTTCATTCTGGCATAAAGGGTAGAGGACATGCCTATAGCGTCTACGTGATTTACTTTCTATCCTATTTTACTTGCTCTACTTCTGCACACTAGTAGAAATCATGTCTATAGGAAATTGCACACACCTCACCTAATTTGTCTAATACTCGTACACTATCTCAAATATGCTATTAATCACCGTACTGATTTCCATGTTATTGCTATGGGTTTAGACATCATGCCTATAAGATGTATACTATATGTTTCTTGCTAACATAGATATCATGCCTATAGGACTTCAAATAATCAATTGGTCAAATTGCTTTTATTACTTCTGGTGTACTGCCCATCTAGATATCATGACTATAGGGTTCTAATATCTTAATCAACTACTTCTGTTGTTTTATTACACTTCCACCTGGATAGCATGCCTATAGGAATTAGTATGTTAACAACGAGTTCAAATACCAACTATTAGGAATCTTGCCTATAGAATACGGTCATTCGCCTAGAAAGCATGTCTATAGAATCAAGCGCTGGTAATTCCAAGTTTTCTAAATAGCTTTCACTTCCCATCTCGCAAAGAACTTAGAAATCATGTCTATAGGTTTTATAACAGCTTATGATCTGCAAATTAGTTAATTTGGAGTAACAGCGTTGCCCGTACGACATTTGAAAAATCAGAATTGTGTAGAAATCATGCCTATAGGACAATGTCGTTCGCCTAAAACACCTATTTATAAAATCAGTGCTAATAACCCTGAGTCTGCAAACAGTTACTGCCTCTTCACCTAAGCCATTTAGAACATTAACGATGCATACATAATACTGGAACTCAGAATCACCTAGAGATCATACCTATAGGACCCTAGGCCTCGATTCTAAATATGTACTACCTAAATTGCCTGCGTGCATTTGTTGTTTATGTGTGAAGGCTAACTTGGGCCTTTAATTATCTTTATGTGAAGTCTATCTGTTTTGAATGTCGCATAGTTTTATCATTTTGAGCAACTTGGGAGAAGTCTAGAACTATCCAAATAGTAGGTCCAAAGCCTACTGGACCATAGGTATGGGACAGGTAGTGCACGCATAGGATACGATTTAGAATTGAATAGAGGACATTTAAGTAACAACTTCAACATAGTAATCGGGCAGCAGGAGATGATAGTCTGTGCCCGCTGAATAATATGAGCAGCCCCTACCTTAAGAGGATTTCAAAGTGTTATTTATGTTTCACGGTGTGATCTTTTAGGCTAAAAAACTTAGACTCCCCCCCTTTCATTATATACTTGTTAATTACACTTAGTCATTTAACATAGACCAATGTAGTTGTATCCTTGTGATTATTTAGATTTGTACCAATTTTCATGTGTTATTGTAATACTCTTCGACTTCTAAATTTTCCTTTCTTTATTTGATCGCCTAGCCTAATCATATAATCCACATAGTTTAAAATTCGGCTGGCACCCACAGTCCTGGACTTCGAAGAATACCAAACACCTTTTCTTCGAAGTAACTTAAGCCCTTACCCAATCTTTGGTGACATGGACTAGTCAAACAAAGTTATTTCCAAATAGGGGCCCTAACACACCTTAAAATTGTTAGGTGGTGACTCTTCTCTTTTAATACCATCCTTAAAAGAGTTGTCATGCGTCAAAGCCTTTTGCGAGAACACGGGGGCGAAAGATATTGTACAATAATAGAGAGTGAGATATGACATGAATGATGCATACAACTGAGTACATGACTGCAATTAAACAATTAACTCAACGTCAAGGAACGACCATTGTGGTCCCAAGAATACCAGCATATATCCTAAACGTGATTTCTTGCATGATTGGCAGCTCAATTACTTTATCACATGATGAAAATATGGATAACAACAAAATAAATCAACTATACAGTTCCACGGAATCGACCAAGTCATAGTAACGATGCACGCCCACACGCCCATCACCTAGCATGCGCGTCACCTTAACACCAATTGCATAACATGGAATTCGGGGTTTTATACCCTCAGAACCAAGTTTAGAAGTATTACTTACCTCAACCTGTGTAATTCTTTATTCTGCTATGCCATTGCCTCGCGAATCAGCCTCCAAATGCCCCGAATCTAACCATAAATACTTCAATACAATCAACACAAGATAAATGAAGCAATTCCATAAGAAAACACTAAGTTATTAATCAAAAGTCAAAAGTTGACTCAAACGTCGACCCTTGGGGACGCGTCTCAAAATTCGACAAAAGTAATAAAATTTGAACGCTCATTCAACCGCGAGTCCAACCATATCATATTTACAAAAATCCGACACCAAATCGTCACCCAAATCCCCAAATTAAACTCTCCAAATCTCTAGCCTCAAACTCCCAAATTTCACCTTAAATATACACAAACAAGGTGGGAAATTCAGTGGGGAAACAAGATTATCGAATAGAAATGAGCATAAGTGAATTACCTAAAGAAACCCCTCGAAAATCCTCTCAAAAATCGTCCAATCCCGAGCTAGAATTGATTAAAATGGTGAAAATCTCGGAACTCTCATTTAAATAATCTGCCTAGGCTTTCTCAGTTTTGTGATCCAAAACCCACTTCTGCGGTAGCGCTTTTGCGGTCAACCATCCACATCTGCGGAACTGCGCACGCGAGGTTGTGGGGGGAGTACCCTTCGCGAATGCGTCCAGGCACTCGCGAACGCGTAGGCTAATGGCCTGGGTAGGAGGAAGTGAACCTTGTGCTACGCGAACGCGGCTACTGGCCCGCGAACGTGAAGGCTCTAGGATCTAAAGCTCCGCAAATGCGAGCCGACGAACGTTAATGCGAAGGTAACCTAAGCCTGACCCATCGCAAACGCGACAGGCCTATCGCGAACGCGATGAAGGCCTGTCTAATGATTTTAAAACAGAAGCCAAAAGGGGACTTAACAAAAATTTCATAACTTCTTCCAAACTCCAAGTTGGGGGATTTTTGAAAGAGAACTTCACCACTAATTCATAGGTATATAATCTTAGCCTCATTTTCTTCAATTTCCATTAACACCCATTAGATTTCTAGGCCTAAATCATGTTCTTAAGGGTAGAAAATTAGGGATTTGGGTAGAGTTAGGGCTTTTTGCATAATTGGGATTTGGACCTCGTTTTGGGGTTGGTTTTTGGAACTAAATACATATTCTGTCTCATAGGTGAATGGGTGATTGGGTTTAGGTCCGAACCTCGTATTTTGACCAAGCGGGCCAGGGGTCGATTTTTGACTTTTTGGGAAGAATGATGGGAATTCTTTAATTAAGCATTGGAATAAGATTGTTTAGCGTTTATTGATATTGTTAAATCAATTTGGACTACATAAGAGTTGTTTGGAGGCGAATTCTAAAGGAAAAGCGGTATTTGAGGCTTGAGTTGGTCGTGGAAGTTCGAGGTAAGCTGTAACGACCCGACCGGTTATTTTAAGCTTTTGCACTTGATCGCCAGTTCTCAGGCAAGACTTGCCCCGTGTAATGTATTATGACTAATGTATATTGTTGGTTTTGGTTTTCACGGAAATCGGAATGAAATTGAAAGAACAGTTCTCTGTTGAAGCTTGAAATTTGAAAGGATTGAGCAAAATTTGACTTATTTGTAGATGATCTCAGATCGGAATTTTTATGATTTGGTTAGCTCCGTTAGGTGATTTATGACTTAGAAGCGTGATCGGAATGCATTTTGGAAGCCCGTGGAAGATTTAGACTTGAATTGGCGAAATTGATATTTTGGCGATTTTCGGTTGCCAAGCAAGATTTTGATATAAGGGTCGAAATGGAATTTCGAGAGTTGAATTAGCTTCGTTATGTCATTTGGGATGTGTGTGCAAAATTTCAGTTCATTCGGAGGTGGTTTGGTTATGTTTTTGATCGAAAATGTATTATGGAAGTTTTTAGGAAACTTAGGCTTGAATCTGATGTGTTTTGAGTGATTTGATATTGTTTGAGGTGTTTTGATGATTAGAACATGTTTGAATAAGGTTTTAGGATGTGTTGGTGCTTTTAGTTGAGGTCCCGGGGGCCTCGGGTGAGTTTCGAATGGTCAATCGGACCATTTTTGGTATTTTGAAGTTGCAGATTTTGGAGTTCAGGTATTGCAAAGTTTATCTCTTCGCATTCGCGTGAGTAGGCTCGTGTTCGCGAAGAAGGAAGGGAGGATGGACAGGTTTTAACCTTCGCGATCGTGATATGGGCTTCGCGTTCGCAGAGGGCTGTGGATCAGAGTATCGCATTCGCGAATGATGGTACACGATCGCGTAGAGGAATTGAGTCAGATAGGGTGCATCGCGTTCGCCTGTGGTAGCTCGCATTCACGTAAGGTTATTTCATTTGATCATCACATTCATAGGGTGTTGGTCGCGTTCGCGTAGTGTATTTGTAAGGTCTTGAATAATTGCTCTTCGCGATCGCGAGGCTTGTGCCGCGATCGCGATGAAGAAAGGTCATAACTGGGCAGAAAGCTTTTAAGTTATTTCATCCGTGATTTTGGGTCTTTTTTCCTCCATAGCTGAGTATTTTGAGAGCTTTTTGAAGGTGATTAAAGAGGTATTCAAGGAGAATTGATTGGAGGTAAGATTTTTGAACCTAAAACGTGATTCTATTGTGAAATTCCACCTAGAAAATCATGGAATTTAAGCTAAAAATGGAAGAACTAGGGCTTGGAATTTTGGAATTTTAATTGGAGATTTGGAAGACCATTTGGGGTCTGATTTGAGAACTTTTGGTATGTATGAACTAGTGGGGAGATAAGGAACCCGTTGATGTACAAAATTTTGAGTTTCTAGAAGTGGGCTCGGGGCTCGGGCTTTGGTAATTTCGGGATTTGTGCCCGTTATTGATTGTTTTCTCTTGGGCCTTGTTCCCTTAGCATATTGTGATGTATTCGTTCTGATTTTGGAAGATTCGACGCGCGTGGAGGCCGTTTTGAGGGGCAATGGCATCGCGAGCTAGAGATTTCGCCGGTTCGAGGTGAGTAATTATTGTAAATGATATCCTGAGGGTTTAAAACCCCGGATTTGCATATCGTAGTGCTATATTGAAGTGAGACACACGCTTGATGATGAGCATGGGGTCGTTTACTATTGAGGATTATGACTTGGTCCGTATCGATTGACGTTTTTTCCGCGTATTTGATTGAAACTTATTTGTTATCATCATTATTTGGACTGATTACCATATTTGGGCTTCGAGCCAACTATTTGAACCCTCCAGAGATTTTTATCATTATTTCCTCATTGTTTTGATCTACTACTTGAACTTAGTCGTACTGTTTTCCACTATTTTACAACTCGGCCACTTTTACTCGGTTTTGAAACTAAAATGATATAGTAAATGATGTTTTGGGTTAAGAACTACTATTTTTACTAATGCCTGGGGGACTTATGTGATTTCTGGACTAAGTATGGCCGAGGGCTAGATGTGAGGATACTAAGGGATAGGGCTGCGCGCCGCAGCAGTGTTTATACTGATACTGATATGAGGCCGAGGGCCTAGATTTTGATACAGATACTGATACTGTAAGGGGCCCCTCCCGGAATCTGTACACCCCCTATGAGCGTCGTCGATGAGATATATGGATCGGGTTGCACGCCGCAGCGATATATGGATCGGGTTTACGCAGCAACGATATATGGATCGGGCTGCACACCGCAGCGGTGCTGATACTGTTCTATGTGCTTACTTTATTTCATTTGTCTGTCATTATCTGTTGTTTGTGCTACTTCATGTGACATATATCTGATTGCCTGGCATTACCTGTTAATTGTGTGTTATGCCCGAGGGGCGGATTTCCGTGCTTATCTGCACTATTGTTTTGCACTCATTTACATAGCCGTTGAAAAAGTAATTTTTAAAAGAGGTTTAAACTGAGCTAAGTTGTTTTTTTTTTCAAGGATTTCACTGCTTTTACTCAAAAGGTTTTAGACTGCTCTATACAGCATGATGATTTGTTTTACGTGATTTCTTACCGCTCAGTTATTATTTACCTTTATTACTCATTGAGTTGGAGAACTCACTTTACTCCCTGCACCTCGTATGCAGATGCAGGTATTTGTTCACCCGGTAGCGGGTTTGAGCTGGTCGGAGGCTAAGTTATCGGAGTTAGTGAGGTGACTGCCAGCGTTCGCAGCACCGCATTTCGTCCTTTTGCTTATCAGTCCTATTTTATATATTTCATGCCTTGCAGTTGTATTTATACTCTAATAGATGCTCATGACTTGTGATACCCCAGTTTGGGCTGTGTTTGGGTTGTATTTCAACAAAAGAGATTCTCATATTCCGTAGATGCTAAATATAGAAATTTGCTTTTCGTAGTTGTGGATGCAATTTTGTTGTTGGAATCCTTTTTTTTAAAGAAGAAGTTAATGGTCGAGTAACAAATAAGAGTAGTAGATCATATTCGATGAAAGCAAAAATAAAAAAAGAATAATTGGAATCCATAGTTGTGGATCTCGATCCAAAGGTTCTTTCTTGATCTAGCTACAAGGATGGGGCAGTATGGAAAGAAAAAATGTGGAACCTAATTGAAATTACTACTAGTTGGACCAAAAAAAGATTTTTTCAAGCGATTGTGTGATAACTTTTTCTTCTTCTCAATCATTCAAGATATTATGTGAATTAATATATTACTGAATCTGATGAGTTAAACTTAAATTAAAGTAAAAACAAAAAGTTTTCTAGTTTGATAAGGTAACTGTTTGCTTTAAAATAGAAAATGGATTCGATACAATTCAACAGAATCTAAGAAATGATCAAAATAGAAATGATTTTAGAATTTGATTCTATAAAAATTCAAGTTTCATTTTTGAATGAAGTTATATGATACAGCTCTTATTAGTTTAATAGTTTACCCAAGAGTTACTCAATGAATCGGTTGATTGGAATTGCGGGATGGATAGATGTTACAGATGATGAATCAATTTATTTTATATGTCTGTCACTTTATCTTTGTTAGTGTTGTCTGCTTATAATGATAGATGAATCAAAAACTTTTCATTCAACTTCTTCTTTCAATTGAAATTGAGATTTTTGTCTATCCTTCTATTTTGAAAAAATTGAAACTTAGGTAAGTGCTTTCTAAACATATGTATAAAAAGAACATCTTTCATTTAATTTAGCCCTTTCATGCTTACTATAACTAGTTATTTCGCTTTTCTATTAGCGGCTTTAACTAGAACCTCAGCTCTATTTATTGGTCTGAGCAAGATACTTATTATTTAAACTGAATATTTAAAATTAACAATTCATAAAAAGAAATCTTTCTGTGGGATTACATGTATTATATATTTACTTACGTTACCAATTGTCAATTCTTGGTCATTGTCATTAAGATTCGTGTCAATTCGGATTAATATTTATGTATAGATATTACCTCTTTTTTTCTTCTTTCAAACAAAGAAAAATGATTGAAGTTTTTCTATTTAGAATCGTGTTAGGTCTAATTCCTATTACTTTGGCTGGATTATTCCTAACAAGTACATCCGGCCCTTCATCTTGATTCATAATCAAGAAAGACGGTATCTAAAGGCACGCAATTCTTGATCTTTTTAGAATTCTGAAGGACATCGATATTTCGCCTTGTGCAAGGATATCTCTCTTTTCTTAGACTCCATAAGGAGAGAATAGTTCACTTGGGTGGAAGGGAAGGCCAGGTTTTATTTTACCTGGGCCAAAGACTGTCCCCTCTGCTCTTCTGGGAAAAGTCGCTTCCTTTTTTCGGGGACTTTTCCGCAACTCCTTATCACTATTTCGCTTTCTATAAAGCATAGTGTTAGTCTCCCTTACTTTATAGGGTAGGAGAAGGTATCTCAAATCTTTCCACTGGAGAACCAAACTAGGACTAGTTTAGGGGCCTTGAAAAAGGGAATTCCCTCCTATCTTCCCCTTGTTGAAGAAGGGTTGACGTAATGGATAAGGTTCAGGAGGTTACCGGAGCCGGAGTTCCAATTAGCAATAAGAGAAAAAGAAAAAAAAAAGTGAAATAAGCCTTAAAAAGCCAACCCCCGGGCAGAGTTGGGCCAAGACTAACTGTGAGTTTAAAGTGGTTTACTATGTATATTTCAAGGGAAAGTAAATGCAATCTAAGCAAGACGCCCTGGAATTCCATTCTATAGGGAAGGAGGACCTACTGAATAAGTCTCCAATCAATCATAGGCGGGTGAGAAAATTGATTTGCCTCTTTCATTTAGTGTTCATTGTCAAATTGGACGCTTAACCCCCGCTCCCAACTACGAGGGAAGTCACACTTTAACTTCCTACCTTGACCTAGGCCTCACATCGATCGTTCTGTCCACCGAACTCATCAATCAACCTTGACCTTGACTCTCACTACGTACTCCAACTCTATCTATTAATGAAGACGCTTTATCTAATGAAGCAGGAAGAAGACTAGGAAAGCAATCGAACAGACAAGGCTCTGTAAGAGAAGAGCTAACTGGAGTACGCCTGGAACGACGAATGAGGAGTATGAGAAGAGATTTTCGAAGGTAAGATCGGGTTGGCTTGGCTGGTAAAGCTTGTGTTCCAGGTCAATAAAGACTACAAACTAGTACTGCTAATCTGCGTTGGGGATGGGATTGCCTACCTGACTAGTTAGCTTGAATGAAAGCATAAGGCAAGCCCAAAGGCTAATAGTAAGGCATTGGGGATCGTAGACCACTAAGGAGAGAGGCCAGTGTTCCTACTCAGCATAGGACTTAGCTGGGAAGAGACTTTCTTCTTCTCCCTCTGTCGATCTGGGAGCAGCCTTGTCTTTTCCTTTGTATTATTTTTAGTTGATAAAGAATAAGCTCTGGAAGCGGATAGGCCGATGGTAGGGAAGGCTAGCACACATCATTTCTATAAGAATAAAAACTTTTGTTTAGACTGTGGTTATTTAATTATGCTAAAACTCTTTATTAATATTAACTATTCTGAAAAGACGAAATGGGTTGGTTGGCTGGCCTTGTCTTCGCGAGAGGCGCCATCACGACCGAATCAGGGTCTGCGTTGTGACAAGTTGTTATCAGAGCCAAGTTACATAGGTCTCTCGAGTCATGAGCAGGTTTAGTAGAGTCTCGCGGATCAGTATGGAGACGTATGTATTTATCCTTGAGAGGCTACCGAACCTTTAGGAAAACTTCACATTCTTGAATTCTTATCGCGCGTCCTTGATCCAGCTTGAAAAGTAACTCTTGAAATTCCTTCCACGCGTTCGCATGCACACATGAGCGCTCAGTTCAGATGTGCCTTGATGGCTTGTGATCCCCTGATCGAGGGTCGAGATGTGATCTCTGTGAGTTTGATGTGAGGCCAGTCTGGAGGACTTGAGGCCTGATCTTTGCCTATGGCTTGAGCACCGAGGTGCTGATTGTGTGAGCAAGTGTTTAGAACTTATATATTTGGTATCGTCCCTATTAGTGGAAGTGATGGTTGGATAACTATGTTATGAGTATGTTAGTATTGCGAGATGTATCTATATGACTTGGAAGTGACGAGGAAGGTCTGCTGGAGGATAGAAGAACTATTAGGTGCTTGATTTTCATCTTGTTTCGAGGTATAGCCCCGAGTTATGGGCATATGAAGGATCTTTCAATGTTTCCCAGTTGAGAGTGAAGTAGATTTCATGTTGCGGTATGAGTTTAGACTCAAGAAGACTAAGTAACTGCGTACGGTTTGTGATGGTGGAAGGTATACAGAAATGTTAATTGAAGGCAAAACAGGTGGGTTATCTCCTGCGAAGAATTCTGGGGTTGTGTGACCCTTATGTGACTGTTAGAAGATCTCATGTGCAAGTGGAATGTAAGTGTTGAAATTTGAATTTTGGGTTGCTTGAGAGAGGGGGCTTAACTGTTGCGAGAATGAGTGCGAGATTTACCGAAGATTTAAAGTACTAGATGATCTGTTTTTTCACAAACTTGCAAAGGATCTGAGTTTAATCTCACTATGGTATTGTGGCATCAATAGAGTATAAGTGTTATGGGTTATTGAGAGTATTTTGATCCATAGCTTCGAGCCAAGTGGGGGAGTCTGCTGTGAGTAGTTGATTGCACGGTTAGGTGCTATGCTGGTTCCAGTTTGAGGCATGCGGGCGAATCAATTATGGCTTGCAGAAATTGAGACCGGGGATGGCTCTAGTAAAGGAAATTTTTTGACAAAGGTTATAATATGCTTCATAGGGTAAGAAAATCACGGGATGTCTTAAGTTGTTGTTGGTAAAGAATGCTTGGTGCATAGAGCATGAAGTTGCTTGGTTGTATTGGGATGAGGATTTCATTTTGCATTGTCGGAGTGCCAATGAGGCACGGGTGGTTCTGTTCGTTTGATCAGGCTAATTGTAGTTTGAAGAGAGTGAGTGACTCTCGAGAATGGTTCTAATGTGTTCGAGGTTCTACATGTAACAATTGGGTATATTAAAGTTTTATATGGGGTTAGAAACTATGTTTTCATTGGAAGAGGTCAAGACTTGTGATATTTCTATATTGATTATAGGATTCTATGTATCAGTATCAGGAAAGCAAATGTAACGGATTTAGATTCGCAGGAAGTTCCTCAAAGTAAAGTGTTCTGGAATGTGGTGTTTCTGGGAGTAATTGAGTGAGTATTCAGCGGCTTATGGGTCTTAGACAGTGTGGTTTTGTGCTTGGGTCTCGTGTGGTGATCCTGGGTTGAGGAATTGTGGTGCTACAGCAAGAGAGAATATCAAGTTGGAAATGAATCAGAAGGAAATTTAGATAGATGGAATAGTTTGATAGTAGACCGAATTAGTATGGTAAGGATATGATTAATTCCTTGTGTGTGTTCGAGGTAATGAGTTCTTTCAGGTATTTTGCGGCGATGCTCTTAGGTTTTGATGGCTTGCTTAGCTTGATCGAGTTAGAAGGATTCAGTCCTGACATGTCGGATTTGTGCAAAGGGAACTCGAAGAGTTCTTGATGGTTTTTACCATGGTTTGGAGATGTATATTTTCTATGGGCATGCGGAGCATGGGATGTATAGTGATTTTTCTTCTAGATTGGGATCAATGGAAAGTTCTTAACCAATTGAGTACATAGATGTTTGTAGCTCGGAAGGAAAATGAAGTTCTCATGTTATCCTGAGATGGTATGGTATATGCGGTAGGTTGTGGAGGATTGACAATTGCATGTGGAAGGTTACGTTTCAATTCTGAATGGAAAGTCTTGAATTCTTAGGCAGTAAGGGCAGTTTCAGATGATTAAGGAAGTGGTAGTGCTAATTGGGGTGATTTGACGAGGGTATATGTTTCAGAAAAGACAATGTGATTAAGTTAATGGTACTTCGATAGTATTGCGACACTTTCTTGTTAGATTGACTGGTGATATTCGAGTTTGCTTGGTGTCACAGGGAAATTTTTGAATATCTATCGTGGAATGATTGGGTATTTGAGGCGTAGCATGTATTCGGATGGCGAAATTGGGATCGGATATGGTGATTCATGGGCCGTGTGGATTTGGAGATGGAAGTTCTCATATTCAGGCTATGTTGTGGCTATGGATCATGTGTATCGGCACTGTTTAACGACTATCGGGATTTGGAGGCTCGAGTGGATCTTTCTTTGTTGGTATGTTAGATGTTGGATGTGATGTTGGAGTTCAGACTGGTTGTCTCAGTGTTGGGTTATTCTGAACTATTACGCTATGGGCTATGCCGGAAATGCCACTGATTGAGTGGCGAGGTACAGCGGATTATGTTCTAGTAGAGTGGTTTATATTTCAAAGACCCAGCAAACGGCTGGGAAGGATTGTCTTTCTTAATTAAGCCTTCATGATGGATGTCAGTACAGAGGATTCTACCACTGATTCAGTTCTAGTGTTGAGGGACTCTCCGGTGTGTTTCTTGTGGCCGGGAATGTCGCCGAGCAGGGTTGTTGATTTCGGTATTGATTTGGTGTCGGGCACCGTATCGTATGGATTCGGCAGGAGTTATAGTAGTGGAAGGAGTAGCTTCAGGCTTCCTTGATAAGGAGTTCATTGGCAGGCCAATGTGGATGCGTGTTCTAGCTGAGTCGGCTTAGTTGGCCCCAAACTGTATTGTTGAGGGACAGGTTGATTCGACCGTTATTGATCTTACTAGTGATCTGGGAGATCTATGAGTTGCCTTTCTGTGTTGCGAGACGTTATGATTTGTTGGTTATGGGCACATATGGTGCGGTTCTATTGGGGTTCATAGTGGAAGTCGAACGGGAAAAGTAATTGGGTGTTACTCGGTGGATGGCGTATCGGTTACGTCCTATCGGGTCTGCGTGGTATATGTTCCTTGTTTCACCATGGGTGTAGTGATTGGCTTTGGTTCCAGACATCAAATTGTGCATGGTTGTCGGCTTTGAGCATAGTGATTTGGGGTGTTTTATGTGGAGCAGTGTTTGATAGGATCGCGTATTGCAGCGAAGCTATGTGGAGATATGACCTTGTGGGTTAGATTCAGGTGTTCTATTTCTATGATGTGAGACGGGTCCTCAGTCTTGTGTTGTGGTGGTACGGGTGAGCTTGAGGTACAGCTCTTTCATTAAGTCATTTTCATGAATTGAGTATATTCGGACCGTTGCTTATTGGTGCGCGTATTATGCTAGTTGTGGCTTAGGCCTCTATTGATGTGTCATGTTACCAAAGTGGTGTGTTGGATTAGAGGAGATCGCTAGGATCATTAATGAATACGAACAGATTCGATTTCAACATGTTGGAAGGATAAGATCGAGGTTCAGCTCGGAAATTTGCTATGGTATTTGTTAGGGGAGAAGTAACTTCATGAATGGTTGACCTGAGAAATGTCGTAGTTTAATGCGTATTTCATTTATCGTTGGCAATATATGAAAGTGTTGGAATGAGACTTTAGTGATAAGAGGTTTTCTACCAGTATTTGATTGTTGTGGGCAGCTGCTGTGAATAGAAGTTATCGCTACGAGTGTTTGAGTTATGTGGTATATCATGGGATTGCTCCCGAGGTTGCAGGCATGGGTTATTACAGCTGGTTCGGGTCTATTCAGAGTATAGGTGTGAGGTTTTGATCGTATTGATGGTTTCGGAAGTGGAAATGTGGTTCTATGGCTTATGGGCCAGACTGGATTGTGTAATTTCAGTTGCAATGTGCTATCAGACCTATATGAGATAGGGTGACGTGGGATCACCCCTGGGTATATGCATGGTAAAGTTATTCAGTAATTGGTTGGCTTCTAGAACAACTCTGGGTACGTTCAAGGACGAACGTGTGTTTAAGTGGGGGAGGATGTAACGACCCGACCGGTCGTTTTGAGCTTTTGCACTTGATTGCCAGTTCTCGGGCAAGACTTGCCCCGTGTAATGTATTATGACTAATGTAGATTGTTGGTTTTGGTTTTCACGGAAATCAGAATGAAATTGAAAGAACATTCTCAGTTGAAGCTTGAAATTTGAAAGGATTGACCAAGATTTGACTTGTTTGTAAATGATCTCGGATCGGTATTTTTATGATTTGGTTAGCTCCGTTAGGTGATTTATGACGTAGGAGCGTGATCGGAATGCATTTTGGAAGTCCGTGGAAGATTTAGACTTGAATTGGCATAATTGATATTTTGGCGATTTCCGGTTGATAGGCGAGATTTTGATATAAGGGTCGGAATGGAATTACGAGAGTTGCATTAGCTTGTTATGTCATTTGTGATGTGTGTGCAACATTTCAGTTCATTCCGAGGTGGTTTGGTTAGGTTTTTGATTGAAAGCGTATTTCGGAAGTTTTTAGGAAACTTAGGCTTGAATCCAATGTGTTTTGAGTGATTTGATGTTGTTTGAGGTGTTTTGATGATTGAAACAAGTTTGAATAAGGTTTTAGGATGTGTTGGTGCTTTTGGTTGAGGTCCCGGGGCCTCGGGTGAGTTTCGGATGGTCAATCGGACCATTTTTGGTATTTTGAAGTTGCAGATTTTGGAGTTTAGGTGTTGCAGAGTTTATCTCTTCGCGTTCGCATGAGTAGGCTCGCGTTCGCGAAGAAGGAAGGAAGGAAGGCCAGGTTTTAGCCTTCACGATCGCGAGATGGGCTTTGCGTTCGCGGAGGGCTGTCCATCTGAGTATCGCGTTCGCGAATGAAGGTACGCGATCGCGTAGAGGAAGTGAGTCAGATGGGGTCCTAGGTGATTTGTGCATCGCGTTCGCATGTGGTTGCTCGCGTTTGCGTAAGGTTATTTCATTTGATCATCGCGTTCGCAGGGAGCTGGTCACGTTCGCGTAGTGTATTTGTGAGGTCTTGAATAATTATTCTTCGCGGTCGCAAGGCTAGTGCCGCGATCGCGATGAAGAAAGGTCTGAACTGGGCAAAAAGCTTTTAAGTTATTTCATCCGCAATTTTGGGTCATTTTTTCTCCATAGCTGAGTATTTTGAGGGCTTTTGAAGGTGATTAAAGAGGGATTCAAGGAGAATTGATTGGAGGTAAGATTTTTAAAACCTAAAACGTGATTCTATTGTGAAATTCCACCTAGAAAATCATGGAATTTAAGCTAAAAATGGAAGAACTAGGGCTTGGAATTTTGGAATTCTAATCGGGGATTTGGAAGACCATTTGGGGTCGGATTTGAGAACTTTTGGTATGTATGAACTCGTGGGGAGATAAGTAACTCGTTGATATAAAATTTCTGTATTTCGAAAAGTGGGCCCGGGGCTCGGATTTTTGTAATTTTGGGATTTGTGCCCGTTATTGATTGTTTTCACTTGGGCCTTGTTCCCTTAGCATATTGTGATGTATTCGTTCTGATTTTGGATAG
Source organism: Nicotiana tabacum (assembly GCF_000715075.1). Taxonomy (NCBI): domain Eukaryota; kingdom Viridiplantae; phylum Streptophyta; class Magnoliopsida; order Solanales; family Solanaceae; genus Nicotiana; species Nicotiana tabacum. Next base: position 32,479,342 of record NC_134090.1, on the reverse strand, counting down.
ATTCGACGCGCGTGGAGTGTGATTTTAGGGGCAAAGGAGTCGCGAGCTAGAGATTTTGCCGGTTCGAGGTGAGTAATGATTGCAAATGATATCCTGAGGGTTTGAAACCCCGGATTTGCATATCGTAGTGCTATATTGAGGTGAGACACGCGCTTGATGATGAGCGTGGGGTCGTTTACTATTGGGGATTGTAACTTGGTCCGTCCCGATTGATGTTTTTACCGCGTATTTGATTGAAACTTATTTGTTATCATCATTATTTGGACTGATTGTCATATTTGGGCTTCGAGCCAACTATTTGAACCCTCCGGGAATTTTTATCACCATTTCCTCACTGTTTTGATCTACTACTTGAACTCAGTCGTACTGTTTTCCACTGTTTTACAACTGAGCCACTTTTACTCGGTTTTGAAACTAAAATGATATAGTAAATGATGTTTTGGGCTGAGAACTACTGTTTTTACTAATGCCTGAGGGGATTATGTGATTTCTGGACTGAGTATGGCCGAGGGCCAGATGTGAGGATACTAAGTGGTCGCGCTATGCGCCGCAGCAGTGTTATACTGATACTGATATGAGGCCGAGGGCCAAGATTTTGATGCCACGATATGGCTTGATATTGCGCTTGGGTCGTAAGGGGCCCCTCCCGGAGTCTGCACACCCCCAGTGAGCGCCGTTGACGAGATATATGGATCGGGGCTGCACGCCGCAACGATATATGGATCGGGCTGCACGACGCAGTGGTGCTGGTACTATTCTATGTGCTTACTTTATTTCATTTATCTTCCATTATCTGTTGCTTGTGCTACTTCATGTGACATCTATCTAATTGCCTGGCATTACCTGTATTGAGTGTTGTGCCCGAGGGGCTGATTTCCGTGCTTATCTGCACTATTGTTTTGCACTCATTTGCATAGCCGTTGAAAAAGTCATTTTTAAAAGAGGTTTAAACTGAGCTAAGATGTTTTTTTTTCAAGGATTTCACTACTTTTACTCAAAAGGTTTTAGACTGCTCTATACAGCATGATGGTTTATTTTACGTGATTTCTTACTGGTTAGTTATTATTTACCTTTATTACTCACTGAGTTGGAGTATTCACTTTACTCCTTACACCTCGTGTGCAAATGCAGGTATTTGTTCACCCGATAGCGGGTTTAAGCAGCTCAAAGGCTAAGTTATCAAAGTTAGTGAGGTGACTGCCAGCGTTCGCAGCACCACATTTCGTCCTTTTGTTTATCAGTCCTATTTTATATATTTCAGGCCTTGCAGTTGTACTTATACTCTAATAGATGCTCGTGACTTGTGACACCCCGGTTTGGGCTGTGTTTGGGTTGTATTCCGCACTTAATAAAGAAAACTTTTGTTTAGACTGTGGTTATTTAATTATGCTAAAACTATTTATTAATATTAACTATTCTGAAAAGGCAAAATGGGTTGGTTGGTTGTCCTTGTCTTCACGAGAGGCGCCATCACGACCGGATCGGGGTCTGGGTCGTGACAAGTTGGTATCAGAGCCAGGTTACATAGATCTTTCGAGTCATAAGTAGGTTTAATAGAGTCTCGCAGATCGGTACGGAGACGTCTGTATTTATCCTCGAGAGACTGCAGAACCTTTAGGAAAACTTCACATTCTTGAATTCTTATCGTGCATCCTTAATCCAGCTTGAAAAGTAACTCTTGAAATTTCTTCCACATGTTCGCATGCGCGCATGAGCGCTCAGTATCAGATGTGCCTTGAAGGCTTGTGATCCCTTGATCGAGGGTCGAGATATGATCTCTGTGAGTTTGATGTGAGGCCAATCTAGAGGACTTGAGGCCGGATCTTTGCATATGGCTTGAGCACCGAGGTGCTGATTGTGTGAGCAAGTGTTTTGAACTTATATGTTCGGTATCGTCCCTATTAGTTAAAGTGATGGTTGGATAACTATGTGATGAGTATGTTAGTACTGCGAGTATCGTCCCTATTAGTGGAAGTGATTGTTGTATTCTAAATAAATACTACGAATGCCTAAGTTGTTGATTCTCTGAGTTGAACAAGGATTATGATTATCTTCGTGAAAATTACTTATGATTGACTATTGGTGTTAGTTGAGCTAGTTAGATGTTGGAACAAGTTTGGTTATAGCTGATTTTCCCTTGTCAGGACGTATTTACTTATACCGTCGATTCCCTTGCCGGGATAGTGTTGTTTCTTTATTGATGCCTTGCCGAGACTCTTGTTGTGATTGGTGTTGAGCTGTATATGTGGATCGGGGTGCGCGCCGTAATAATATTATATTTGGATCGGGTTGCACGCTGCAATAATATTATATTTGGATTGGGTTGCGCGCTGTAACATTATTATATTTGGATCGGGTTGCACGCCGCAACAATACTATATTTGGGTCGGGTTGCACGCCGCAACAATAATGTAATTGGATCGGATTGCACGCCGCAACAGTGATAAATGATATGGATCGGGTTGCACGCCGCAACAGAGTTATTATGTGTTGGGATCGGGTTGCGCGCCGCAACAATTGATAATACAAAATGTTCATAGATTGGTTACGAGTTTCTTATTGTTTTGCTGTAAATTCTAAATTGTTCTTGTACTTTTCTCTTAAATTACTATTGGTACTGATATTCCCCCACAGCATGTACCCCCTCCCATCTTTACTTGTTTATTCCTGTTTTATTTTTCGCTGCATATTATATAACTGCACAGATTTATTTGGTAGTCCGGTCCTAGCCTCGTCACTACTTCGCCGGGGTTAGGCCAGACACTTACCAGCACCTGGGGTCGGTTGTGCTGATGCTACACTCTGCACTATGTGCAGATCCCGGAGCGAAAACTTTTTGACCGTAGCATTGGGTGGCTGCCTTCACTCCAGCTAGAGATCCCGAGGTAGTCCTGCAGGCGTCCGCAGGCCCCGGCGTTCTCTTCTATCTTTATATGTATTCTGTTTCATTTGCTTCCGAGACAGATTGTACTTTCTTTTCAGACATTTGTATGTAGTATTCATAGACAGTCCGTGATATTGTGACACCGGATTTCGGGTAGAGATGTATGTTGGCATTGTCGTACTGTTTATGGTTAATTTACCATATTAAGTCTTCTGCTTGTATCTATTTATCATTAATATTTCACTGTTAATCACATGTTAGTTTAAATTATTAAAAAGGCTAAATAAAAGAGTTAGGGATTCTATATTACGCGGCTTGCCTAGCTTTTACGAGTAGGCGCCATCACGACTCCCGAGGGTGGGAAATTCGGGTCGTGACAAAAACACGATACAAACTTAGTCGAGCCTTCAAACCACATCAAATAATATCAAAAACACGAATCGCACCCCAATTCAAGCCTAATGAAACTAAGGAAATCCAACTTCTACAAATGATGCCGAAACCTATCAAATCAAGTCCGATTGACCTAAAATTTTGCACACAAGTCACAAAATGGCACCATGGATCTACTCCAACTTCCGGAACCCCAATCCAAGCCCGGTAACCACAAAGTCCACTCTCGGTCAAACTTCCAAATTTCCAACTTTCGACATTTCAAACCTAATTCAACTACGGGCCTCCAAATCAATATCCGGATACGCTCCTAAGTTCAAAATCACCCAATGAAACTAACGAAACCATCAAAACTCCATTCCGGAGTCGTTTACACATAAGTCAACAGCCGGTCAACTTTTTCAACTTAAGCTTCCAACCTTGAGACTAAGTGTCTCAATTCATTTCGAAATCCTTTCGGACCCGAACCGACCACCCCGATAAGTCATATAACAACTATAAAGCATAAAATGAGCAGTAAATAAAGGAACGGGGCTACAACTCTCGAAACGACCGACCGAGTTACAGAAAATATCATATGAAAACAGTTCTCAAGTGATTACTTTTAACAATTTCATGTCTCATATGCTCTCTTTTAGTATCATCCACTGAATTTATATCTTATATGCTAATTATTATACCGCAATTTCTTAAATGTTAAATCTCAAAATATTAACAACCACCTTAGCTTATGAATTCATGAAAATTAGACAACTCAAATATCTCATAGTTCAAAAACTTTGACACTAGAATATATAATCTATATCTATATTAAAGCAAAAAAGTTACCATATATAATTGCATTGTGGTTAAGTAAAGTGGCAAGCTAATAAATGCAAATAGTATATGGTAACTTTAGTCTATATTTGACTATGTTAGTCGCGGCACACACACATATAAAACTGAATTTGAATTAAAGAATAATTTTGAATTTATAGATAAAGTTTTTAAATTTGAATTAAAATAAAAAAATTTATCTTTTTGGGTCAAGTTATCATACTTAATTCAGTTAATGATCATATGCAATCATGCTAGGAACTTTTGTTATCTTTTCTGATTATTTAAATACTAATGCACCTGTGGAAAAAAAAACTATTACATATAACTATAAAACTCTTTCACATTTAAAATCCTATAATTATAGTTCTTTAAAACAATATAGCTAGATTTGAATAAATCAAATTTCTTTTAAAATAAATGTAAGATATATGGTACACGTCTATGATTATCCAGATAATAAAAAAGAGTTTAAAAATCGAATAACAGTTTACTTACATATATAATGAAGTACACCTATATGCTGGAGAAACAAATATCACAAATATCAGTCAATATTCAAAAAAAGATTATTTTTTCCTTTTTTGAAAAACGTTTGTTTGAAGAGTCAATTTGTATAAATGGACATCAAACAAATAACAAAATTTTAGCTATACATTTGCTATCATTAATTTTAATTTAGCACCTACTAGGAATTGAAGAGTATAAGCTGAAACCTGTTCATTTAGCTGTAGTCAAGCCAGCATTGCAAGGGCTTAATATTTTTTTTTTTTGAAGAATATCAGTTTTGAATCACTAGATTATGGGAAAAGTTATCTTTCTCGAATTCAGCAAGAGGGACATTGGTTTCTAATTGATAGTTTTTATAGCAATTTTCAAGTGTAACAAAAAATATATTTTAAAAAAACTGGTATGACATGAAATATTTTTTTTTAAATGTAAACAAATTATTTCAAAATGGGATTATCTTTTAAAATATAATGTAATTTTAAAAATATGAGGATAAGATATTTTTAAATTTTAGTAGAGTTTTAAAATTATTATAATAAAAGTAATATCATGGAAAAAATCAAGAAACCAAAATCTTATGGAATATTTACATAAATATCTGGCCAGATTTATTATTTACTTTTTATAGCTAATATCCATAGATGATATACTAGCAACACACGATTATACACATATTATATATGGATTATATATAAATTACACATTCTTCATTTTAATTTAAATGGTAAGGCAAGCACTTATTTAGGTTGATTAGAGAAAGCCAAAAGAAAAATATGGAAGAATTTCAACTAAAGACTAAAAATATAAACAAAGTTCTTATGTAGACAATTTCTATTTAAACTCATCCTTTTGTAGAGAAATAAATTAATTTTTTGTAAATAAAGAAGAAGAAAGAATACATAAAGAATAAAATAAAAGAAAATAAATATAGATGAAAAATCCAAAAACCAGAAATAAGAGATGACAGCGAATTTCTTCTTCTGTTTCATCTATGTTAAGTATAAAAAATTTGAAAGTTGATATCATTGATTTTAAATATTTTTTTCAACTCAAATACATAGATTATAAGATAAGGATATCATAGATTTTTTTTTAATTTATATCGTGTGTCATTTTAAAAAAATCACTATTACTGACAAACTAATATGATATATGAATTTGAATATAAATGCAATTTGAGTAATTTGCATTGAGGTTAAGCCAAGTATGGTGTCGAGAAAAAACTACTTGGAAATTTCAAGACAATATATGCAATGTTATATAATAACAGTCAATTAATTTAACATTTAATGATTCAAAGAACAAAATAAATTATATATATATATATATATATATATATATAGAGAGAGAGAGAGAGAGAGAGAGAGGGAGAGAGAGAGAGAGAGACAGGTTCAATAGAACACATAACTTTTCACGCTGAGCAAAAATTTATATGTAAGAAGTTCTTAAATTATAAAAATAGTAGATATAAACCCGTAAATCTAAAAATATAATGAGTTCAATGCTAAAACCTTAAAAATTGAATCCATAAAATATAAATCCTAGATCCAACTCTGTATGTAGGGTATTCCATAATTTTTCACGCTGAGCAAAAATTTATATGTAAAAAGTTCTTACAATTATAAAAATAGTAGATATGAACCTATAACTCTAAAAATATAATGAGTTCAATGCTAAAACCTTAAAAATTGAATCCATAAAGTATAAATCCTAGACCTACCTCTGTAAGTAGGGTATTCCAAATTCAAAATCTATGGCTAGAGATATTGATAAACTCAAAATGACGTCATGTTAAAATAAAATTTCACCGGCTAAAGAATCATGTAAATTCTAGATAGCCGACTAAAGTGAATTTTAAATTAAGGATAATATCTTCATTTGCATCATTATAAAGATAATCATTATTGATATATATATATATATATATATATATATATATATATATATATATATATATATATATGTAAAGTTTTAGAAATTGGAATGTCAAAATAAAAATATTTTTTGAAAGATAACAATATACCAAATAAGAGTTCAAGTCGTAGTAAAAGAGACATGTCGTAATCAAATGAATCGTTCGTATTGTGTCAACCTTTGTGCTTTGACATAAATACGAGTTATTATTTCACTTTTTGGTTATTTTTAGGTTCCAATGACACCAATGAGAATGATGCAAAAATAAATTTCATGTAGTGTTTCTTAATTAATATCCAATAATTATCTATATTTAATAGATAAAGTTTAAGCTTTAAGATTATTTAAATATAAACCAAATAACTCAAATATATTACATAATTAGTGTACGCGTGGGTGAAAATACTAATTCCGCTATAATAGACCGAAAGAAGTGAATAATACTTTGATCATGAAATAACGAATGCTCACCATCGAGAAGCTAGGCTCTTAAAACTTCTCAAGAAACGAGCTCACCCTCAACACTAATATATGAAAGAAACGAGATGGAAAGAGTGAGCCCGTCGCTCGATAAATGATTAATTTTTCCCATAACTGTTTGGGATAGGCTACATAAGAAAATACATGAATGTAACTCATAAATAACTCATGCGTACATTTCATGCGTATCAAATCATAAAATAGGTTATCATTCGATAAGTGATCAAATTAACTCTTAATGAGAAAATTTTCATCAAATCCGAACTTAATCATCTAGTTCTTTGAAGAGAAAAGTATAAATTATAGGAGTAGTATTAAAAGAATGTTTATTGATTCACTTTATTCGTAGGAGGTACAATAACGTCTCATGTAGTATTAACTGAATGTCCTTTAAACAAGGCTCATTCTCGGCACACAAATTTAAATCAACCTTTAAACTTAACAACTAAGTAGTATTTTTATTTTTTATTGTTTGCTAATTATTAATTAATAAACAATGTATAGAGGGTCGAACCTTCAACCCTTATTAGTAGGGGTGGGCATAAAATCCGAAAAACCGAATTCCGAACCGAACCAAATTAATTTGGTATTTCGGTTTCGGTTTTTTCGGTATTTCGGTCTAATTCGGTACTGGATTTTCGGTATTTCGGTTCTCGGTATTATAATTTTACAATTTCGGTAAACCGAAATACCGAAAATTTGGTGAACCTATATAATATATATGACTATATCTATTATCTAAGCCCAATTACCTATATAATATATATGACTATATCTAAGCCCATAGCCCCATACGGCCATACCGTCCCACCCACTCCCAGCTCCCCCAAGCCCAATTAACCAAGCCCCAAGCCCATTACTCTTCCTCTCTAATCTCTTCTCTTCTCTTCTCTTAGACCATCTGAATCAAATTAGGGCATTAGGGCTTAGGATATCATCTGAATCGAGAATCGACTGCAAGTCTACGAGTTACGACCTACGACCAGTCGACAGTCGAGCTCGAGTCTCATCTCATCTTCACCGGTTAACTTCACTACTTTTGTAAGTTTTGTAAGTCTCATCTCATCTCATCCCAGTACTCTCTAAGGTTTCTTCTGAGTTTTTATATTTTTAAGTTTTGAACTTTTTGAGTTCAGAGTTCAGACGCATAATTTTTTTAATTTCTGATTTTCTGCATCAAACTAATTTAGGGTTATAGGCGGCAATTTCCAGCTCGATTCGATTCCTCACTCCACACAAATTCCGGGCAAACGAAGTGTCGAAGACGCTGTTGTCCTGTTCCATTGTTCCGAGCTCGATTCAATTTCAATTTCAAAGGTATGTTTCGTTTTCTTTTGGTTGTACTGCTGATTGAATGAACTGCTGTTCAAAATGGCAGATTCAACAACATTACTTTCACAACTATCATATTTAAACCCCCTAAATTCCAATGTTACAAGTTTATTACATTGTGGAAGTCGACAAATAGTTGTAAAGGCGAAGACCATAAAATTGAATAATAACAAATGTATGAGCACGTGATTTTTGTTTTACACGACAATCGCTCCAAAAGAATTAAAAAATAATAACAAATGGTCCTGCTGTACGAATTGGATTTTTACATGGCACTTTGTTAATTATTTATGATTTTTGCCCATTTTTATTAAAACAAAATACAAAAAATGTGTGTGTCATGTGCTGTTTGAACCGAAATCCGGTTGTTAAATAAAAAAATCATAAATATGCATCTTTGTTCCGTGATTGTTGTTTTGTTCGATCTTGCCTGCTTTAAATATTTTGATATATGTGTGCAAATAATTGTATTAAGTGTTTATGAAATTTTATTTTTATTTACTTAGGTTTTGTTTTAAAAATAAAATAAAAAATATATATATAAAAATAATAAAAAAAGGGAGATGCAGAATTGGGTTTAAAACTCGGTTGGGCCTATTTTATTTTTAATTCAAAGCCCAAACTCAAACCCAAAACCCCATGTGTAACCCGGTCCACACCAGCTGACACCCAGAACGTCCAAACGACGCCGTTTTAATCCAATCTGATCTGGGCCGTTGATCTCAGATTGATCAACGGCCGAGATCACTTCCCCATAACCCATAAACAAAACCCGACCCATTCCACCCGGACCGACCCAAACCCCTTCAGGTTGAAACGACACCGTTCCCCATCAGCCAAAAGATCTTGACCCTTCATCTCACCCCATCCAACGGCCAAAAATCGATCCCTCACTAACTATATAAGCCTAGAACCTTTACCCTGCCCCCCCCCCCTATCCAATACCCCGGCCTTCGTCTTCACAGACCCTTCCCCTTCAAACCCTAGCCGCCCCCATCTCCCTTCACCAGAAACCCGGCGGCATGAACGCCGGTGACCTTCACCTTAACACCCTAGAATCCCCTTGCCATCCTGAACATGGATCTGTTAACTACTTAACTCGAATCCCTTCCCACCTTCTCGAATCTTCGTTTGAAGATTTGAGTCGGAACTTGACTTACACCGTTTAACCCCAATTTCACACCAGACACTCCCCAGACCCCCCTCGTGACCAAACCATGCTTGGTTTGGTCCGAATCTGACCAGGGAAGCATGAATCCCAGATCTGATTTTTGGAACCTTAGGGTTCCTCGTCAATGGTCCGTGTCTTGTTCAAGCTGAAGAGATTATATTCCATGTTTCTTGTTCACTCTCTATCTGTGTATATAGCTTCTCTCAATGTGTCTGTATGTACCTTTTTATGATATCTCTCTCACTATCTCTTTTCTTCTTAAACAAAAGAGTGACAATTTTCAATCTTGGAATCTATTTGAGTTATCAAAAGAAACTCCTCTCAATTTTTATTTCTTTTTTGAACTTCAAACCCTCAATGATTCAGTCTCTCTCTCTCTATGTTAACAATTTCCCTGCCTGTATCCCTTTTATAAGCCTCCCATCACCCCTTTACCAGCCTATTTTACACAAATCAGAACATCCTCCCATGTGCTCTCTTATTTTCAGATTCCACTTACTAGTTAAATAAGATCACAAACCCATGATATTCCCTGGCAGACTTACTTTTAGGTAAGGTTTAATATTTTTGAACTAAAGCAGGATGATGGGCAGCAGGATATTTCTGACAGCATGTGCTGTCAGCTATTTTATTCAAAAGCCCTTATGCAGGGCACAGGCTGTGCACAAATGCACCTGTGGTGCACAAATGCACATGTTGTGCACAAATGCACCTGTGGTGCACAAATGCACATGTTGTGCACAAGTGCACATGCCCTCCAATTCAGAACTTAAACAAACATTCCTTTTACATTTCCGATTCAAATTAATAACTATAAGTAAACAAACTCAGTTCCTAATTGATTCAAACAAATGTGTCCAGAAGCAAATCGATTTGTTATTGTTCAGGCAGTTGAAACTAATTGACGACACATGTCGACTCGACTATATTAATCATAACATGCACAATCGTAGCCAAAAATCAGACATTTAACAGTATCGACACATGATTTGAATTGTACTGACCAAACAGAATTGTACTCGAGGAGTCAGTTAATCGGTTCAAATTTGAGATTCAGTTAATTGCACAACACATACATACATACGCATTATCAGAACAGGGACCTAATCAAACACGTAGGTTCAAACAAAGTGGACAGGACACAATTGATAAAACTCAAAACACAAATTTCACGAAACATGAACAAACTTTAGAACAATCTCATGGACTAAAACAAATAAAGAAAAGAAAGCAAAACTCACCTTAAAACCCGAAAAATCAAAAGACCCTAGCTTGGACTCGAACAGACCTTTCTTAAGGCTGAACGGACTTTAATCGAAGTGTTTCTCAGATGAGAAACACTTCGATTAAGGTCCATTAGAAGAAATTTCAGGAAAAATTGTTTTCTGTTTGGGCTTCATTTGCTGTCAACCTGTTGGGCTGTACTGATTCTTCCAAGTCTCAATTGAGATTTCTGGTGGTATTTTCGTGCTTAGTTTCTTTTGAGTTGGTCTGCCTGGAGTTTGTTTATGCTTCACTGCCTACTGCTGTCATTTTCCACTTCTTCCTCGTCTGTAATTGTATCTTGCACCGGAACTTGTCCTGCTGCTGTTATCTGTTACTGCTGCTGTTTCGCTTGCACTGTTTGCTCAACTGACTCTCTCGCTTTCTTCATTGTAAGCATCTTCTCAGGTACACACTTCGAATCTGTTGATGTAACTGATGTCGAAATGAAAATTGAAATGAAAGATCTGAAGAATCTTTAATCATCTGTGGCTTTACTTACAGCTTTGCGAATATTGTTAAAGTTGTATAAATCCTTTAATTTGTAGCCTAATAGAGAATACATTCGTAAGTTTGTACTTAATTAATGTTTATGTTGATCTGAAACCGTGGTATTTGATTCATTTAGAAGCATACAGGATGTAAACACAGTTCATGGAATGTGAAACTATTTTATACAATTGTTAAACTTAAACTCATTCTTTTAGCATGTTTGAATAGGTAGGGGCAAATGGCTGTTAAATCTAGCCAAATATAATACAGTTTTGAATCATCCAGTTTCGATTTCTTTAGGCAGTTTATAGGACTAGTTTTGAACATCATCAGTAACATCTTTTAATAAGGAACTCTATTAATCCTGTTTAAGCAATTTGATTTAGATTCAACTTAAGGATGTTGTCGGATTAAGTATTGCATTTCATCAATCTCATATGTAATTTCTTTGTTCAACCAAAGCATTTTCGTAAGGTATGACGTCTTTTCACTTTATAAGTAACTAATCAGAAATTGATAGGAGTCCGGTTTAGGCCAAAGCATATACTTCGATTAGCATACATCTTTCTTTCTTCTATTTTTGGAAACAAAATAATAGAAATGTAGTCACTTTAGGATATCCTCTTCTAAAATAATGAGACGAGCCTCGCTAAATAAAAAATGCAAATTGCGGGGCCCTCAACAACTAATCATAATATTTAGAATTCAGGCTAGGCCGTTTAGTGAATCTCATGGCCTTCTCAAAAAATAATAACGCGTTAGACTCTTTAGGCGCGGCTTAATTAAATCATATTCTTAAATTCGGGTGCACATTGATGTGACCCAAATCCAAATCTCAACGAAGTCAAAATGTGTTGACGATCACGGGCGCATTGATTGTGACGTGGTTCGAGATGCATTTTCATGACGTTGCAACTCTATAAAAATAAGTGATAATAATAAAAGCGGTTTAAACTTAATAAAAGCACGTAAGTCATAACATGTATTTAAATCAGATATTTAGTCATTATAACAATTTAAGCGACCGTGCTAGAACCACGGGATTCGAGGGTGCCTAACACCTTCCCTCGGGTCAACAGAATTCCTTACTTAGAATTTCTGGTTCGCAGACTTCATTTGGAAAAGTCGAAAATTTCCTCGATTTGGGATTCAAGATAAACCGGTGACTTGGGACACCAAAAGCCAAACCTTTCCCAAGTGGCAACTCTGAATTAAATAAATAATCCCATTTCGAATATTGTCACTTAAATTGGAAAAACTCCCTCGCGCATTTAACCCTTCGGGGCGGGGCGCGCAAAAAGGAGGTGTGACAGCTCTGGAGACTCTGCTAGGGACATATTAACCCAGAACCACTGGTTCAGGGTTCAAGAATTCGAGCTTAGAATAATTGTTATATTTGGCTTTATTATCTGATCTTTATTACATGTTTTTGCATAACGTGCTAAATGTTGTCTTTTACCGTTTTGATATTATCTGAACTGTATATAAACTGCGCCGAAACCCTTCTCTTCTTACCTCCGGGGAGAAGCTCGCTGGTCGAGACTCCCTATTCTGTTAATGTCAATACCTGAAATAAGAAAGAGGTCGGACAAGTTACAAAGCCGGACGATCTCGCGGGTCCCCGGTACGTAGCCCCCTCCTCGACTCGAGTTGTCCGCTCGGGTACACAGTCTAGAACAAATACCCAGGTTACGAACCTAGAATAACTTGACTTCATGCCGGATCCCTAATAGGAACGCTTATTTGCATCATGTTGCATTTGACTTAGGGGACTCAACACAGGGGTTGGGTCCGTCTAGGACTAGCAACCTGAAATGAAAAGACCATCATGCTGCATTCCTATCTGTGTTGCGCATTTATTTGCTTCGGTTCCGCATGCCGACCGGTTTCTAAAAAAGAAAAATAGCAGCGTAAGGAGATAATTACTTATTTTGGAAAAATAAAACCAATGTCCAAGTAGTGTCAAAACCTCGCCGGAATTTTTCTAAAAAAAAAGAGAATAAAAACAAAATTTGTCTTCTTAGTTTGAGTTATTAAAAAAAAATAATATAAAAATTTTTCTTTTTTTATCACTTCCAAAATCAAAAAAAAAAAGAAGGTATTTATTTAAAAATAAAAGAAAAAAAAACGGAAATTCATAATTAAAAAAAATGTTGTCTCTTTCGTAGTACCCCTTTTATAAATTCAGACTAATAGTCCAAATATTTCCTAAAAAAAAATAATATTTTCTTTAGTCTTTATCTCTTTGCAAAAGAAAAAATATAATAAAAATACATATTCTTGATTTCTAGGTTTATTTGATTTTTTCTATTTACGATATTCGAGAACTACGCCGGTTTGATTCTCACCGGATGTGAGATACGTAGGCAACCCTCATCGGGTCCAACCCCACCTTTTGCTAAAATAGCCAAAAATCAATAAATAAATAAAAACGTGTCAAATTTTAAATTTTGCCATAAATAAGTGGGGTGGTGTCCAACCTTCCCTTTTGATAAAAATAGCCAAAAATATATGTCAAATTTTAAATCTGTCATAAATAAGTCGGGTGATGCTGTTTTGTCGTAAATAGCCGAATGTTCCCGAAAGGGACGCCGGAAGGCTGACTTTGCATAAACAGCCACCTTTGGGTCATTTTTTAAGGTTTGGTCCAGTTGACCCACACAACCTTAAAATCTTCGTCACTGAGGCGTTGAAAGGTCGTGTTGGCAATATTGAGTTTTCTAATTTGAAAAAAAAAACGATAAAAAGAGTCATAAATAAGTCAGGTGATGCTGTTTTGTCATAAATAGCCGAATGTTCCCGAAAGGGACGCCGGAAGGCTGACTTTGCATAAACAGCCACCTTTGGGTCTTGTTTAGTATTTTTGTCCAGTTGACCCACACGGCCTTAAAATCTTCGTCCTCAAAGTGTTTAAAGCCGTGTTCAAAACTTGATCCCCTTTGTAAAATATTTTTGAGTCAAAGTCATTTTTGTTGAAATCACCTTAATAAATGTGCAGGATGAGCACGATGCAAAATGAACATTTTTCAATAATGACCAAAATCCCTGTCAAGTTACGGCTATGGTGGAATGATCTAGGTGCTGAAGGACAAAATGAGGTCAAGAAATATCTTAAAGGTCTTGTGGGTTTGTTGGAAATCCAGCCTCGGGGAGATATCATAAGAGCTTTGGTTACCTATTGGGACCCGGCGCACAATGTTTTCCATTTCTCTGATTTTGAACTCACCCCGACTTTGGAAGAAATGGCCGGATACATCGGGAATACTGAACTTCCCTTGAGGCAAAAATACTTGGTCGCCCCAAGAGTTGTCACGGTACATAGGTTCCTAGATTCATTGAAGATACCTAGAACAGTCCACAACCCGGATCTGGCAGCCGAATTTTGTTCTCCATGCTTCATATATGATAGGTACGGTCATGAGGGGGGATTCAATAATCCAATCAACAAACTATGCAGCAAAGGTGTTCGTCAGAAATGGGACAAGCACAGACGGGTAGCGTTCATGATGATGTTCCTGGGCCTTCTGGTATTTCCAAGGAAAGACGGAAACATTGATTTGAAGATATCCGGGGTCGTCAGCACTTTACTCACGCAAAGTGACAGTACTCTCGCGCCTATGGTGGTATCTGACATCTTTCGAGCTCTTACAGCTTGTAAAGCTGGGGGAAATTTCTTCGAAGGTTGTAACTTGCTCCTACAGATATGGATGACCGAGCACCTCTGCCATCATTCCGAGATTTTGAGCCATGGTTCCCCGGAAGAGACCTGCATAGAAGAATCTTACACGAGAACCAAAGAGATCAGTTTGCCCAAAGGAGTCCTGGCATGGACCTCGTTCTTTCAAGCTCTTACTGCCAGCCAAATACAATGGACGTTAGGATGGTTGCCTGTTGATGAGATCATATATATGTCTGCAGCTAAAACTCATTTCTTACTGATGGGGCTTAAGAGCATTCAACCTTACGCACCCTGCGGAGTTTTGAGACAGTTCGGAAGATGCCAGACAGTACCTCATGAGGAAGATCTTAGCACTCAAGCAGTTGAGATAAGTCCTAACGGACAATTCCCAGAAGCGAAAATTCGCCAAATCTGGAGTGAGTGTCAATATTTGAAATCAGATACTTGCGTGCGGGATCGAGCCAAAGGAAAGACAGCGCCAGGTTACCTTGCATGGTATAGAAGGGAATTTGAGCATGAAAGGCCGGCTAAGAGACCCCACATCCGGAATTTCACCGAATCATCGCAAAGGCAGTGGGATTGGTTAGCAAAGGAAAGAGGCTATTGCGCCGAAATCAGCAGGTTAAAGCAACAAGTAGAAGGCTTGAAATATGAGTACAACGTGCAAGCTGCTACCAATCTGGGAGAGCGGAACAGGTTAATTCAGGAAAACAAAATGCTCAGAGCCCAGATCAAACAGATAAGGGTGGATGCAGATAAACAGCCAAGGCGTCGATCAGACGAGCAGCTGATAAAAAGGTTAAAAAGTGAAATCAGGGAATGGCAAGATGGTTTGGAGAAATCTGAAAACGTCATAGCCGAGCTCAGGGCACAGTGGGATACAAGAGTAGATAAGCATCGCCGATACCTTAATCAATTGGAAGGCGACCACGAGAAAACTGTTGCTAAAATAAAGAGAGAAATGGCTGCACTTGAGATCAAAGCAGTTAATCAGGCCAAGGATTTCCAAATTGAGGGCAGATACTGGTACGACTCAATAGCCCAGATGAAGTTGGAAGTACGGCGACTGAAGCATCAGCATGTACAGGATGCTCAAGTCTTCCAGATATGCAGCGATCAGATAAAACGCCTACTCGTAGAGAAGAAGCAAACCAGAGATAGGATCAAGGCCATTGTCCATGCCATCACCAGACGATGTCTACAATGTGAGAACATGTCCAGCGTTACCGTCCTCTCGGCAGTGATGGCTTATGTCAAGCAGACTATGCACGAGCTGGAGCAACTTGAGAGGGATCTCACGCCTAGGACCGCGGCGAGGCCGAACGATGCCCCGCGGACACCAATTTTCAAAACCATAATGCACTCATAAGTCAAATCTGTATCTTGGCATCTTCTGCCTGTTTTTCCCATCAGGGTGATTTTTAGCCTATTTTGAGTCTAGGTTTATTTTCGAAGTTTGCTTTTTCTTTTGCAAAATGTAGTTTGTAATAGACCATTTCAATAATAAAGAGGTTGCTTCTTTTACGCTTATTTGTGTTTTTCGAACTACGTAATGATCTGATTCACGTAGGCATCGTGATACGTAGGCAATCCTCATCGGATCCGGTCGCATTTCTTTTACTGCAAAATAAAAAAAAACATAAAAGAAAAACAAAAAAAAGAAGAAAAAGAAAAATATAATAAAAAGGGGAAAAACTAATAAAGAGGAAAAATGCCGGAATGACGCATGCTCTCGTAGCAAACATGTAGTAATCCACTTAACTGTATAGGTGCATCATGACCAACGTGAGATTAACTACCTGTTATTCGCTGCAAATTAACCGTGCATTTGTCGTTGAGTATCCAGGGTTTTGAAAAGACGGTTGGTTTGGTGAAAGTCTAGCCTCGCACTCATACTTCACGAGGTCAAGGAGAAGTGTTCAACTACCTGTTGTTAGGACCAGAAGTAGTACTCACACTTACTTCACCAGGTCAAAAGGAAGTGTGGAAATGTCTTCAGAAATTCCATTGCAAACAATCCCTGTTTCTGAGGAGAGCTCAATCTCAGTCGTCCTCACACCTGAATCCGCAACTGTGGAGGAAAATAGAATCATACGGCTCCGCATGTTGGAAATGTTGGACGACTGGAATAATGGGAAAGAACCGCCAAGTGTCGTCCTCGGATTCCCTGAATTATTCTCCAGGTCGAGTGGGACTTCTAATGTCCCCATAAATTATCCCGCTACCCCATTCGGGTACCCAGCCACCTCAGCCTTCTCTGATGGATCGCCTTCTGAGCCTCATCCCCGAATGTCATCCACTGATGCAAGCATGAACATCTTTACTGCATTGCCTTGCCCGATTACGGCACAGCGTACCACGTACAAGCCAAGCTTTGACTCATCCTCTTTTAAATTCCAAGCACCATCGTTCTCAATGGAACCAACTAGGTTCGCTACCAGCACTAATCCTCTACCGCCTCAGTGTGAGCTTGCACCCGGGCAGGATCAGAACCCCAGAATTGCAGAACAAAATGAGATTGCCAAGAGAATGAGAAGCCTTGAACAAAGTTTGAAGAATATGCAAGGATTGAGCGGACAGAAGAGCGTCTCTTACGCCGACCTGTGCATGTTCCCTCACGTGCACCTGCCAACGGGTTTCAAGACCCCAAAGTTCGAGAAATACGATGGGCACGGTGACCCCATTGCACATCTTAAGAAATACTGCAACCAATTGCGGGGAGCCGGCGGAAAAGAAGAACTGCTAATGGCATATTTTGGGGAAAGTCTAGTAGGGATAGCCTCGGAATGGTATATGGACCAGGAAATGTCCCGATGGCATATATGGGATGATCTCGCCAGAGATTTTGTGAAACAATTCCAGTATAACATCGACATTGCGTCAGACCGAAATTCTCTGTCGAATTTAAAGAAGAAACCTTCAGAAAGCTTCAGAGAATATGCTATTAAGTGGCGTGAACAGGCGTCAAGAGTAAAGCCTCCCATGGATGAAGTGGAAATGGTCACTACCTTTCTCCAGGCTCAAGAGTCTGACTATTTCCAAAACATGATGTCAGCCATGGGTAAGCCATTCGCGGAAGCGATCAAGATTGGAGAGATGGTGGAAAATGGTCTGAAAACAGGTAGGATTCTGAGTCAAGCAGCCATAAGGGCGACCTCCCAGGCCGTCCAAAGCGGGTCCGGAGGAATGACAAGAGGGAAGAAGAAGGAAGAAACGACTATGGCAGCCTCGGAAGCAAGGGAGTACCGTCATCCCAGGCCCCATTTTCCGGAAAGAACCCCACAACACTACTACCCCCATTCAAATTTGGCATATGCTCATCAACCTTATATGGTCATGAATGCCCAACCTTATACCCATCCACCACAACAAGCCAACCGAGGCCCAGCTCCACCTCCCAGGAATCAGCCTCCTTACCGCAACCACTATAACCCACAACCCCCGCAGAATAACTTCCGCCCTCAAGAACCACCTCGACGGCGGACTTTCATGCCCATCGGTGAACAATACTCTACTTTGTTCCCGAAGCTAGTCCAATTGGGTTTCTTGCAACCAATCCCTCAAACAAGGCAAAACCCGACGTCACCTTCTTACCAAGCTGGAGTCAGATGCGCCTATCATTCAGGGGCCGAGGGACATGATACAAATGACTGCTGGTCGTTGAAAAGAGTGGTCGAGAATTTGATAAAGCAAGGGAAAATAGTGTTAAGGGATGAAGAGATCCCAAATGTGACTAACAATCCATTGCCTGCTCACAATAATGGGCCGCTGATCTGAATGATTTGCGAAGACAAAGAATTCGACCCTGCTCTGAAAGCCATAATTGCCATTGTCGACATGGGGAAGAGGCCCGAAACAGACCAGAAACCAGGAAAGGGGGAGGAGGCCAAGGCTATAAAGAAAGAGCTTGAAAAGAAGGTGGAGAAAAAAGTGGTACCGGTAGAGGATGGAGTTCTTTACATACCACGAGGTCGAACTAAGAAGACGCAGAACTTCGCAATCAAAAAGACAAAACCTATGTACGTGCTGAAAGGGGCCTATGTGGTCCGGGGGACGATTCAACCACCTCGGCTGAATGAGCCAGTGGTTATCGGACGCGTGCCACAAAAGCCAATGACCAACCCATCCACAGTGCCGTGGAATTATCAAAAGACTTTGGTAATGTACAAAGGTAAAGAGGTCATGGGAGAACTTCCAGAAAATACTTTCATTGGAAGGTATTCAAATACCCAAGAACTGAACAACGCCACACAAAGGCGCTTCCCGCCAAAGAAGCCCGTAAGTGTTGAAGAAGCGGAAGTGTTCTTCCAACAAATGAAAATGCCGGATTACGAAGTGATAGATCAACTGCGCAAGTACCCCGAGCAAGTGTCCATGTTGTCATTGTTAATGAGGTCGACCGAGCATCAAAAGATCTTACTGAAGACTCTGAATGAAGCATATGTGCCAGTTGAAACCTCGGTAGAACAATTAGAGCGGATGACAGAAAGATTTTTCGCCGTCAACCAAATCTCTTTCAGCAAGAACGATCTACCCCCGGAAGGAGCGGCACACAACAAGGCTTTGCATCTAACATTTAAATGCGAAGACTATTATGTCAAGCGGGTAATGTTGGATGGGGGCTCAGGCGTTGATATTTGCCCGTTCTCCACGCTACAAAGAATGGAAATTGGGACCGGAAGAATCCGACCCAACAATGTCTGCGTAAGGGCTTTCGACGGCATCAAGAGAGATACCATGGGAGAAATAGACCTATTGTTGGTCATAGGACCAGTCGAATTTCAAGTAACCTTCCAGGTGCTCGACATGGATACATCCTACAATTTTCTCCTTGGCAGACCTTGGATCCATGCGGCAGGAGCCGTGCCTTCCACTCTTCACCAGATGGTGAAGTTCGAGTACGAAGACCGAGAGATTGTGGTCCATGGGGAAGACGAGCATGCTATTTATCGGGACCCATCCATTCCATATCTGGAACCGAGAGAAGGGAGCGAACATACGGTCTATCAAGCTTTTGAGATTGTACTGGCAGAGCAGCACGAAGAGGGAATACCCTGCCCCCAGCCTTTCTTGTCTAACGCTTCGGTTATGGTGGCCAAAGAGATGATCCGGCACGGATTTAGGCCAGGGAAGGGGCTTGGACGAACCCTTCAGGGAATAACAGAACCCATTACCTTGCCAGTCACCAAGAAACTTTTTGGACTAGGTTTCAAACCTACTCCAGCAGACGAAGAGTGGGCAAAGAAAAGGAAAAATGAGGGTTGGAAGTTACCTCGACCACTACCGGATTTATATGCAACTTTCATCAGGCCAAGGTACGCCGAAGAAGAAGATGATGAGGTCTTCACAGTTGAGGAAATCGAGGAGATATGTGGAGCGATGAGAGAGATGCTCTACGAGATCCACATGGTTCAACCAGGTGAAGGCACAAGCACTGCTAAGATGATGTACGTAGGGCCGAACGCCAAACTTCAAAACTGGGAGGCCACGCCATTCCCGACTAGACGGAAGTCCGGGTAGACCTGTCCTGCCACCTTTCCTGTGTCACAAGTTATCTCCAGGACATAACTTGAACGTTGTCTTCCTTTCCATCGTTGTTTTTTGTATTCCTGAGTTGTAAACATTGTTGTCTTCCAACTTTCCAAAGAAAATAAAAAAAATCATCATTGCTTTCCCATTCTTTCTTTTGTTCTGATTTTTGTTATTTTTCCTTTTATCTTTCTTTTCAGTTATAATAATGCGGCTTTAAATATGACATGCTTGCGGACTTCACGCCCAGATCACAATGAGCTATTTAGCTGCGAATTAATGAACCCAGAACCAGAATATGATGCGGAAGAAGCTTTTAGGGAGATAAACCGAGAGTTGGAATATTTCGAGAATAAACCTAAGCCAAATCTGAATGACACCAAACCGGTTAATTTAGGAACTCCTGAAGAAATCCGGGAGACCAAAATAAGCATTCACACGGACAAGAAAACGCGAGAGGCGATAATTCAACTTCTTTTTGAATTTAAGGACGTGTTTGCTTGGTCATATGATGACATGCCGGGTCTAGGTGTTGATCTAGTGGTTCATAAATTGCCGATTCATCCTGATTGTCCTCCAGTTCAACAAAAGCAACGAAAGTTCAAAACTGAGGTCAGCGACAAGATTAAAGAGGAGATCACTAAACAACTGAAAACGGGAGTGATTCGGGTAGTCCAATATACAACATGGTTGGCGAATGTGGTTCCGGTACCGAAAAAGGACGGGAAGACTCGGGTATGTGTAGATTACCGAGATTTGAATAGAGCAAGTCCCAAAGATAATTTTCCACTTCCCAACATCCACATCCTCGTCGATAATTGCGCCAAACACGAGATACAATCTTTCGTAGATTGTTACGCTGGGTATCATCAGGTACTGATGGATGAAGAGGATGCCGAGAAAACTGCCTTCACCACGCCTTGGGGCACCTAATGTTATCGGGTTATGCCATTCGGTTTGAAGAATGCTGGGGCTACTTACATGAGGGTCATGACTGCCATTTTTCATGACATGATGCATCAGGAAATAGAGGTGTACGTGGATGACGTGATAGTCAAGTCCAGGACGCAGGATAATCACATCCAAGACTTGAGGAAATTCTTCGAGAGACTAAGGAAGTATGACTTGAAGCTAAACCCAGCCAAATGTGCTTTCGGAGTTCCGTCGTGCAAACTTTTGGGCTTCGTCGTAAGCAGGAGAGGTATCGAGCTAGATCCAACTAAGATAAAATCCATCAGAGATATGCCTCCCCCGAGAACAAAGAAAGACGTGATGAGTCTTTTGGGCAGGTTGAACTACATCAGTCGGTTTATTGCCCAGCTGACAAGCACGTGTGAGCCCATATTCAAGCTGTTAAGGAAAGATGCAGCGATTAAATGGACAACTGAGTGTCAAGAAGCCTTTGATAAAGTCAAAGAATACCTTTCGAATCCCCCAGTCTTGGTCCCTCCAGAACCAGGGAGGCCACTTTTCTTGTATCTAACAGTCCTGGAGAACTCTTTCGGTTGCGTCCTCGGGCAACACGACATAACCGGAAAGAAGGAGCAAGCAATCTACTACTTGAGCAAGAAATTCACCGGCTACGAGGCCAAATACACTCTGCTGGAAAGGACATGCTGCACTCTCACGTGGGTTGCTCAAAAGCTGAGACATTATCTCCAAGCCCACACTACATTCCTCATAAGCAAGTTGGATCCTTTGAAGTATATATTTCAGAAACCAATGCCTACTGGGAGACTAGCTAAATGGCAAATCTTGCTTACGGAATTCGACATAGTCTATGTCACTCGCACAGCAATGAAAGCCCAGGCGCTAGCAGATCATTTGGCCGAAAATCCGGTCGATGAGGAATACCAGCCATTGGATACCTACTTTCCAGATGAAGAGGTAAATACTGTAGAAGTAACCTCAGAGGACGCTCATGTTTGGAAGATGTTCTTTGATGGAGCCGTGAATGCCAAAGGTGTAGGAATTGGGGCAATTTTGATCTCGCCCTCCGGTCAGCATTATCCCGCCACAGCTAGACTGCGTTTCTTTTGCACGAATAATACAGCTGAGTATGAAGCCTGTATCATGGGCATGCATATGGCGATCGATCAGGATGTCGAAGACTTATTGATTATGGGAGATTCTGACCTGATTATCCGACAAGTCCAAGGTGAATGGGAAACTCGGGATGTCAAACTTATCCCATACCGACAGCATGTAGAGGACCTCAGCAAGCGCTTTACATCAATAGAGTTCAGGTATATCCCGAGGTGTCACAATGAACTGGCAGATGCACTTGCTACTTTGGCTTCAATGCTACCCTACCCGGGCAACGCCCACGTCGATCCTTTGGAAATCCAAATCAAGGAAAGACACGGTTACTGCAATATAATCGAGGCGGGATCAAATACGCAGCCTTGGTTCCATGACATCAAGAGGTTCCTGAAGACTCGAGAATACCCCGAGCACGCTACTGGAGATCAAAAGAGGACCATTAGGAGACATGCAAGTGGTTTCTTTCTGAACGGTGAATTGTTATATAAGAGGACCCCGGACCTCAATCTCCTAAGATGTGTCGATATCGAGGAAGCGAGGAAAATCATGCACGAAGTACACGCAAGTGTGTGCGGACCTCACATGAACGGGTATGTCTTAGCAAAGAAAATCCTTCGAGCAGGTTATTACTGGATAACCATGGAAAAGGATTGCTTTAGCTTCGTTCGGAAGTTTCATCAGTGTCAGGTGCACGGTGATCTGATTCATGCACCTCCCACAGAACTGCATCCCATGTCTGCGCCTTGGCCATTTGTCGCCTGGGGCATGGACGTCATTGGACCAATCGAACCAAAGGCTTCGAATGGACACAGGTTTATACTGGTTGCCATAGACTACTTCACAAAATGGGTAGAGGCTGTCACTCTCAAGTCGGTCACTAAGAAAGCTGTGGTGGATTTTGTACACTCAAATCTTATGTGTCGTTTCGGTATTCCTGCGACTATCATTACAGATAACGCAGCAAACTTGAACAGTCACTTGATAGGAGATGTATGCGAGCAATTCAAAATAACGCATAGGAATTCTACGCCTTATCGGCCAAAGGCCAACGGCGCTGTAGAAGCGGCAAACAAAAACATCAAGAAGATTTTGAGGAAAACCATCCAAAGTTCCCGACAGTGGCATGAGCAGTTACCATTTGCACTGTTGGGGTATCGCACTACGGTATGCACATCAGTAGGAGCGACTCCTTATCTTCTGGTTTATGGGACCGAGGCTGTAATACCGGCAGAGGTAGAAATTCCTTCGCTTCGAACCATTGTCGAAGCAGAAATCGAAGACAGCGAGTGGGTCAAGACTCGGTTAGAGCAATTGACTTTGATTGATGAAAAGCGAATGGTCGTGGTTTGTCACGGACAGTTGTACTAACGAAGAATGGCCCGTGCTTACAACAAGAAAGTCCGACCCAGGAATTTCGAAGTAGGTCAGCTGGTACTGAGGCGTATTCTGCCGCATCATGAGGAAGCAAAAGGGAAGTTTGCTCAAAATTGGAAAGGCCCATACATCATAAGGAAGATATTGCTGAGAAGAGCATTGTATTTAGGTGATATCGAAGGAAACGACCCCGACACAGCAGTAAATGCGGATGCAGTCAAGAGATACTACGTCTGAATTATACTCCAGTAGTCTTGACACATTTGAAATGATGAAGGTTTTATTCCCCACTACTCCCCAAACACTGCCCAATTCTCTTTACAAACCTTTGAGCCATTCAAAAAAAAAAAAAAAAACATTGATTGAGGCCTGAACTACGTTTGACTTGATTCCGAAAGGATACGTAGGCAGCCTCTCCCTGAGGTTCAGTCACACCAACAATAAAATCCCATTCGCCCTGAAATGGAAACCGGGGCATGTCGAGCAGTTGAGAAGTTAGTATTATCTACCTCTCTTTACCAAGCACAAGCCTTCAAATCAATTACCAAAGATGGTGGGGAACCAATAAGCATCACAAATGGAGACCGGCACACTCTGAATTGAGAGAGATAAAATGAGAGAGTCTCGTCGGTGAAAACCTTCGGGCACCACGAGGCGACGGGAGTAGAGAAACCAAAATGAGAGAGCTTGTTTAGTAAAAACTCACAAAGAGTGCTATCAAGCGATGACAGGAAGAGAAATGAGAGAGGTCAGCCGGCGAAAACCCGCAAAGGGCGCTGTTGGCCGAAAAGAATGACTCCACCCCAAGGAGGTCTCGGCAAAGTTCCACCGGTTTGGAATCACAGATCCGTTCTGGTTCAGGGAAACGCAAGTTCATGGAAGGTCAGGCGTCCAGTCCAAAGAGAATGTCATGTCATTTAAAGCCAGCGTTATCTTCCTCAGATAAGTCTTTCTCGTCCCAAAAGGGACACTCCCTTCCTGAAATTTGTTTTCTCCTTTCTTTGTTTCTTTTCGAATCCCTTTTATGTTTTAACCCCAAGTTCAGGATACACCGGAGAGGGCAGGTGGCAGGTTTGTTTTCACGGAGTTCCGTTTCATGAAGGAAAACACCCCATTCCGTTGGTACGTCTGTCCAAACTTGATGAATCATGACGATTGATGGCGTTCGAAGTAAAGAGGAAAAAGAGAAATTTCCCCCAGCAAGTCCGCCTTCGGACGAATCCCCACAGAGTCTCTCCTTGTACAATCCTCCCACAGAGTCTCCCCAATATAAAAATAAAAAAAAGAAGAAAAAAATCCTGTTGGAATTTCCCCAGCACATCCCCAACGAGTCCCTTTGTAAAAACTCCCCAACAAGCTTACCCCAACAAATCCTAGAAAGCTCGCTTTGAAACAAATACCCAGCATGCCCCATTGTACAAAATCCGCACAAAGAATCCACTTTGTAAATATTCCCCCTCAGAGCTTCCTTTTGTACAAATCCCCACCAAATACCTCCAATAAAACCCCCGTTGAGAACCTCCAAGCAAAACGGGACAAAAAAAAAGAAAAAAAAAAGAAAGAGAGAAAAGAAAAAGAGCCTTGTGAGGCGAATCATCATGGAATCTGGAAATACAAGCCTGAGCAGTCTAAAAGGTTCCGACATATGAATCAAATCAATGGCGGGACTTCGCAACAGAAATGAAGACGCAACAAAGCAACCGGGAACGATCAAGGTCACCAAACCGACCGTCATTTCCGAACTAACAAATGTTCTTTGTCTGAAAAGTTGAAACAGGTTTAATCCAAGACAACCGTGCAAGAAGCAGGTGTCGCCCAAAGAAGAAGGTACATGGGTACAAGAAACATTTCGGCAATAAGGAATTCACTCGAAAGGTAAGTTTCCACGAAACTCCCTTTTATCTTCTACTAAAACAAGAAAATTCAAAAAAAAAAAGAAAAGAGGTCAGTTGTTGTTCTCGAATTTTGCCTCCAGCCATCAGCATTAGGTTTTTAAACCCTAAACTGAATTTTCCATTCAGTCAGCATTAGGGTTTTAAACCCTAAACTGAACTTTTTCCATTCAGCCAGCATTAGGGTTTTAAACCCTAAACTGAGCTTCTCCTTTCAGCCAGCATTAGGGTTTTAAACCCTAAACTGAGCTTTTTCCTTTCAGCCAGCATTAGGGTTTTAAACCCTAAACTGAGCTTCTCCTTTCAGCCAGCATTAGGGTTTTATACCCTAAACTGAGCTTTTTCCTTTCAGCCAGCATTAGGGTTTTAAACCCTAAACTGAGCTTCTCCTTTCAGCCAACATTAGTGTTTTAAACCCTAAACTGAGCTTTTTCCTTTCAGCCAACATTAGGGTTTTAAACCCTAAACTGAGTTTTTCCTTTCAGCCAGCATTAGGATTTTAAACCCTAAACTGAGCTTTTCCATGCAATCAGCGTTAGAGTTTTAAACCCTAAACTAAATTTTTCCTTTAGTCAGCATTAGGGTTTTAAACCCTAAACTGAACTTTTTTCCCATTCAGCCAGCATTAGGGTTTTAAACCCTAAACTGAGCTTTTCCATGCAATCAGCATTAGGGTTTTAAACCCTAAACTGAATTTTCCCTTTAGTCAGCATTAGGGTTTTAAACCCTAAACTGAACTTTTTTCCCATTCAGTCAGCATTAGGGTTTTAAACCCTAAACTGAACTTTTTCCATTCAGCCAGCATTAGGGTTTTAAACCCTAAACTGAGCTTCTCCTTTCAGCCAGCATTAGGGTTTTAAACCCTAAATTGAGCTTTTTCCTTTCAGCCAGCATTAGGGTTTTAAACCCTAAACTGAGCTTTTCCTTTCAGCCAACATTAGGGTTTTAAACCCTAAACTGAGCTTTTCCATGCAATCAGTGTTAGGGTTTTAAACCCTAAACTGAATTTTTCCTTTAGTCAGCATTAGGGTTTTAAACCCTAAACTGAACTTTTTTCCCATTCAGCCAGCATTAGGGTTTTAAACCCTAAATTGAGCTTTTCCATGCAATCAGCATTAGGGTTTTAAACCCTAAACTGAATTTTCCCTTTAGTCAGCATTAGGGTTTTAAACCCTAAACTGAACTTTTTTCCCATTCAGTCAGCATTAGTGTTTTAAACCCTAAACTGAACTTTTACCATTCAGCCAGTATTAGGGTTTTAAACCCTAAACTGAGCTTTTCCATGCAATCAGCATTAGGGTTTTAAACCCTAAACTGAATTTTTTCCTTTAATCAGCATTAGGGTTTTAAACCCTAAACTGAACTCTTTTCCTGTCAGCCAGCATTAGGGTTTTAAACCCTAAACTGAGCTTTTCCATGCAATCAGCGTTAGGGTTTTAAACCCTAAACTGAATTTTTCCTTTAGTCAGCATTAGGGTTTTAAACCCTAAACTGAACTTTTTTCCCATTCAGCCAACATTAGGGTTTTAAACCCTAAACTGAGCTTTTCCATGCAATCAGCATTAGGGTTTTAAACCCTAAACTAAATTTTTCCTTTAGTCAGCATTAGGATTTTAAACCCTAAACTGAACTTTTTTCACATTCAGCCAGCATTAGGGTTTTAAACCCTAAACTGAGCTTTTCCATGCAATCACCATTAGGGTTTTAAACCCCAAACTGAATTTTTCCTTTAGTCTGCATTAGGGTTTTAAACCCTAAACTGAACTTCTCCCCAGCTAGTCGGTATTAGGGCTCCAGCCCTGAACTGAGCATTTTTATCTTCCTTCATCAATTTTATGAACTTCCTGGCGAATAATTCACGAAATTTTCCTAGTGAAACTGGGGCAGAAAATTTCGTTCGTTTGTTTGTTTTCTCCCACAGGTCTAACCTCGAGCCACCCGATTCGAAATGACCCACGAGATGAGTCTCAACTCAGAATCAAAGAAGAAAAAAGACAAAAAGAGGATGTCCCGAGAATATCAAAGTAAATGGAAGGCGGATCGACTCCAACATTTGACTAAGGTCCTGAACTCTGCCAGACGCATTTCACTCAGTATCCCAAAGATTGAACAAGTCGCCGCAACTCGCAAGCATCAAGATTCGGATCAAAGTCTCCAAGCACAATCAGCTAAGACCCAAGATCAAGTCGCAAAAGAATCATAGATAGGAATCTTGTAACTCGCAGCTGACATGCATATAAGTAGTTAGTTCCGTTCCAATATTCCTTTGGTTGTAATAAGGCGGTCAGTGACGCAGCAGTGCCAACAGCAACAGCAGTAACAGCAAGCATTGCAATCCCATGGTAGTCCCAGCTACCAAAATTTTCCCGAACTACATTGACCTGATTCCTGTTTAGCCCAGGATATGTAGGAAATCTTTGAAGCAAGATTCGGTCAGATCTTTCAAAAACATGCTTCACACGGAGTAGTCCATAGGCAAAAATCGCTCATACACGCTCACTTTATCTTTGCACGAAAACTCTTCATGTTTCCGAACAAAGAGGGGCAGCTGTGAGCACGTGATTTTTGTTTTACACGACAATCGCTCCAAAAGAATTAAAAAATAATAACAAATGGTCCTGCTGTACTAATTGGATTTTTACATGGCACTTTGTTAATTATTTATGATTTTTGCCCATTTTTATTAAAACAAAATACAAAAAATGTGTGTGTCATGTGCTGTTTTAACCGAAATCCGGTTGTTAAATAAAAAAATCATAAATATGCATCTTTGTTCCGTGATTGTTGTTTTGTTCGATCTTGCCTGCTTTAAATATTTTGATATATGTGTGCAAATAATTGTATTAAGTGTTTATGAAATTTTATTTTTATTTACTTAGGTTTTGTTTTAAAAATAAAATAAAAAAAATATATAAAAAAATAATTAAAAAAATGGAGATGCAGAATTGGGTTTAAAACTCGGTTGGGCCTATTTTTATTTTTAATTCAAAGCCCAAACTCAAACCCAAAACCCCATGTGTAACCCGGTCCACACCAGCTGACACCCAGAACGTCCAAACGACGCCGTTTTAATCCAATCTGATCTGGGCCGTTGATCTCAGATTGATCAACGGCCGAGATCACTTCCCCATAACCCATAAACAAAACCCGACCCATTCCACCCGGACCGACCCAAACCCCTTCAGGTTGAAACGACACCGTTCCCCATCAGCCAAAAGATCTTGACCCTTCATCTCACCCCATCCAACGGCCAAAAATCGATCCCTCACTAACTATATAAGCCTAGAATCTTTACCCTGCCCCCTATCCAATACCCCGGCCTTCGTCTTCACAGACCCTTCCCCTTCAAACCCAAGCCGCCCCCATCTCCCTTCACCAGAAACCCGGCGGCATGAACGCCGGTGACCTTCACCTTAACACCCTAGAATCCCCTTGCCATCCTGAACATGGATCTGTTAACTACTTAACTCGGACCCCTTCCCACCTTCTCAAATCTTCATTTGAAGATTTGAGTCGGAACTTGACTTACACCGTTTAACCCCAGTTTCACACCAGACACTCCCCAGACCCCCCTCGTGACCAAACCATGCTTGGTTTGGTCCGAATCTGACCAGGGAAGCATGAATCCCAGATCTGATTTTTGGAACCTTAGGGTTCCTCGTCAATGGTCTGTGTCTTGTTCAAGCCGAAGAGATTAAGGTCTAATGGACCTTAATCGAAGTGTTCGATTAAAGTCCGTTCAGCCTTAAGAAAGGTCTGTTCGAATCCAAGCTAGGGTCTTTTGATTTTTCGGGTTTTAAGGTGAGTTTTGCTTTCTTTTCTTTATTTGTTTTAGTCCATGAGATTGTTCTAAAGTTTGTTCATGTTTCGTGAAATTTGTGTTTTGAGTTTTATCAATTGTGTCTCGTCCGCTTTGTTTGAACCTACGTGTTTGATTAGGTCCCTGTTCTGATAATGCGTATGTATGTATGTGTTGTGCAATTAACTGAATCTCAAATTTGAACCGATTAACTGACTCCTCGAGTACCACTTTGTTTAGTCAGTATAATTCAAATCATGTGTCGATACTGTTAAATGTCTGATTTTTGGCTACGATTGTGCATGTTATGATTAATATAGTCGAGTCGACATGTGTCGTCAATTAGTTTCAATTGCCTGAACAATAACAAATCGATTTGCTTCTGGACACATTTGTTTGAATCAATTAGGAACTGAGTTTGTTTACTTATAGTTGTTAATTTGAATCAGAAATGTAAAAGGAATGTTTGTTTAAGTTATGAATTGGAGGGCATGTGCACTTGTGCACAACATGTGCATTTGTGCACCACAGGTGCATTTGTGCACAGCCTGTGCCCTGCATAAGGGCTTTTGAATAAAATAGTTGACAGCACATGCTGTTAGAAATATCCTGTTGCCCATCACCCTACTTTAGTTCAAAAATATTAAACCTTACCTAAAAGTAAGTCTGCCAGGGAATATCATGGGTTTGTGATCTTATTTAACTAGTAAGTGAAATCTGAAAATAAGAGAGCACATGGGAGGATGTTCTGATTTGTGTAAAACAAGCTGGTAAAGGGGTGATGGGAGGCTTATAAAAGGGATACAGACAGGGAAATTGTTAACATAGAGAGAGAGAGACTGAATCATTGAGGGTTTGAAGTTCAAAAAAGAAAGAAAAACTGAGAGGAGTTTCTTTTGATAACTCAAATAGATTCCAAGATTGAAAATTGTCACTCTTTTGTTTAAGAAGAAAAGAGATAGTGAGAGAGATATCATAAAAAGGTACATACAGACACATTGAGAGAAGCTATATACACAGATAGAGAGTGAACAAGAAACATGGAATATACAGAAATTTCAGGAAAAATTATTTTCTGTTTGGGCTTCATTTGCTGTCAACCTGTTGGGCTGTACTGATTCTTCCAAGTCTCAATTGAGATTTCTGGTGGTATTTTTGTGCTTAGTTTCTTTTGAGTTGGTCTGCCTGGAGTTTGTTTATGCTTCACTGCCTACTGCTGTCATTTTCCACTTCTTCCTCGTCTGTAATTGTATCTTGCACCGGAACTTGTCCTGCTGCTGTTATCTGTTACTGCTGCTGTTTCGCTTGCACTGTTTGCTCAACTGACTCTCTCGCTTTCTTCATTGTAAGCATCTTCTCAGGTACACACTTCGAATCTGTCTGATGTAACTGATGTCGAAATGAAAATTGAAATGAAAGATCTGAAGAATCTTTAATCATCAGTGGCTTTACTTACAGCTTTGCGAATATTGTTAAAGTTGTATAAATCATTTAATTTGTAGCCTAATAGAGAATACATTCGTAAGTTTGTTCTTAATTAATGTTTATGTTGATCTGAAACCGTGGTATTTGATTCATTTAGAAGCATACAGGATGTAAACACAGTTCATGGAATGTGAAACTATTTTATACAATTGTTAAACTTAAACTCATTCTTTTAGCATGTTTGAATAGGTAGGGGCAAATGGCTGTTAAATCTAGCCAAATATAATATAGTTTTGAATCATCCAGTTTCGATTTCTTTAGGCAGTTTATAGGACTAGTTTTGAACATCATCAGTAACATCTTTTAATAAGGAACTCTATTAATCCTGTTTAAGCAATTTGATTTAGATTCAACTTAAGGATGTTGTCGGATTAAGTATTGCATTTCATCAATCTCATATGTAATTTCTTTGTTCAACCAAAGCATTTTCGTAAGGTATGACGTCTTTTCACTTTATAAGTAACTAATCAGAAATTGATAGGAGTCCGGTTTAGGCCAAAGCATATACTTCGATTAGCATACATCTTTCTTTCTTCTATTTCTGGAAACAAAATAATAGAAATGTAGTCACTTTAGGATATCCTCTTCTAAAATAATGAGACGAGCCTCGCTAAATAAAAAATACAAATTGCGGGGCCCTCAACAACTAATCATAATATTTAGAATTCAGGCTAGGCCGTTTAGTGAATCTCATGGCCTTCTCAAAAACTAATAACGCGTTAGACTCTTTAGGCGCGGCTTAATTAAATCATATTCTTAAATTCGGGTGCACATTGATGTGACCCAAATCCAAATCTCAACGAAGTCAAAATGTGTTGACGATCACGGGCACATTGATTGTGACGTGGTTCGAAATGCATTTTCACGACGTTGCAACTCTATAAAAATAAGTGATAATGATAAAAGCGGTTTAAACTTAATAAAAGCACGTAAGTCATAACATGTATTTAAATCAGATATTTAGTCATTATAACAATTTAAGCGACCGTGCTAGAACCACGAGATTCGAGGGTGCCTAACACCTTCCCTCGGGTCAACAGAATTCCTTACTTAGAATTTCTGGTTCGCAGACTTCATATGGAAAAGTCGAAAATTTCCTCGATTTGGGATTCAAGATAAACCGGTGACTTGGGACACCAAAAGCCAAACCTTTCCCAAGTGGCGACTCTGAATTAAATAAATAATCCCATTTCGAATATTGTCACTTAAATTGGAAAAACTCCCCTCGCGCATTTAACCCTTCGGGGCCGAGCGCGCAAAAAGGAGTGTGACAAAATGCACCCATTTATGCTTCAAAAATAGCCCTACTTCCGCAAAAACACAAAGGCAAAAAAAAAAACATTCGAAACAGAAAGAAGGATTAAATACCTAGTTGAAGGCATAAAGAAAGAGTAAGAGATGTGCGGGGTGCGAGTGAGTGCTCAGAACTTATCTGTTATGGTGGATTACTGGATTATGAATAAGAGGAAAACGAGCTGTCAATGGGCCACCGCTCACTTCTAAATTGAGCCCATACACCATAGGACAGGGAAAATTGGGTGGGATAGCTACTTTTGAGCCGGCTATGGGGAAGTGCACAGTTGGTTAGCCACTAATAACATACTCCCTCCGTTTCAATTTATGTGAACCTGTTTGACTGGGCACGGAGTTTAAGTAAAAAATGAAGACTTTTGGAATTTGTGGTCCTAAACAAGTTCAAATGGGGCCCAGAGTATTTGTGTGGTTATAAAAGCTTCTCATTAAGGGTAAAATTGTAACTTTAAGCTAAATTGTTACCAAATTAGAAAAGGTTCATTCTTTTTGGAACGGACCAAAAAGGAAATAGGTTCACATAAATTGGAACAGAGGGAGTAAATAAATGCTGAGGTGTATGAACCTCAATGGTCCGTTCCAAAAAGAATGAACCCTTTCTAAATTTGGTAACAATTTAGCTTAAAGTTACAACTTTACCCTTAATGAGAATCTTTTATAATCGCACAAATACTCTGGGCCCCATTTGAACTTGTTTAGGACCACAAATTCCAAAAATCTT
Source organism: Nicotiana tabacum (assembly GCF_000715075.1). NCBI lineage: Eukaryota > Viridiplantae > Streptophyta > Magnoliopsida > Solanales > Solanaceae > Nicotiana > Nicotiana tabacum. The sequence goes on along the minus strand of NC_134090.1, from coordinate 32,446,254 downwards.
CATTTTTTACTTAAACTACGTGTCCAGTCAAACAAGTTCACATAAATTGAAACGAAGAGAGTATGTTATTAGTGGCTAACCAACCGTGCACTTCCCCGTAGCCGGCTCAAAACTGGCTATCCCACCCAATTTTCCCTGTCCGGTGGCCCATTGACAGCTCGTTTTCCTCTTATTCATAATCCAGTAATCCACCATAACAGATAAGTTCTGAGCACTCACTCGCACCCCGCACATCTCTTACTCTTTCTCTATGCCTTCAACTAGGTATTTAATCCTTCTTTCTGTTTCGATTTTTTTTTTCGCCTTTGTGTTTTTGCGGAAGTAGGGCTATTTTTGAAGCCTTTGTGCATTTGTTATTATTCAATTTTATGGTCTTCGCCTTTACAACTATTTGTCGACTTCCACAATGTAATAATCTTGTAACATTGGAATTTAGGGGGTTTAAATATGATAGTTGTGAAAGTAATGTTGTTGAATCTGCCATTTTGAAGCATTTATGGGGTCAAATTTAAGTTTATTCTAAATTTTGAATAACAAAAGTTTAGATTTTAAAAAATTCAATTAGTTTCGATTCAATTGCTTCTTATTAGTTTTATGCATCCTAATGTAATGTAATATCCAAACCATCCAGTTATTTCAAGCTCAACATTTGAAATACACTCACCTGACAGAATAAATTGAGTGTTTCTGGCCTTATTTTGTTATTGAAGTTTTTCTGGCTTGAGGGCTTTGGACAACTTCACCTTTTTTCCCCTTTCTTTTTGGTTACTAAGTAGAGTAGGGGCTATTTGAATGTACAATTTGAATGGGTACAATTGATAGGAAGGTGTATAGGTCGAGAATTAGGGTAGAAGGTTAGTACGTAATCGAGAGTGTTTCTTCCCCACACCAGTAGTATTAGTAGTTAGTCTTCTATTCTATTATTGTTATATCTTTATTACTACATCTTTTGCTTTGTTTTCTTATTATATTGATGTTGTTACTGTTTGTTGGTAGTGCTTTCTTTTTATCTTTCCTTGAGCTGGGGCTCTATCGGAAACAGCCTCTTTACCCGCAAGGTAGGGGTAAGGTCTGCGTACACGCTACCCTCCTCCCACTATTATACTGGGTTTGTTGTTGTTGTTTTCCCCCTTTCTTTTTGGTTACTAAATAACGTAGGGGCTATTTGAATGTAAAATCAACTTGAATGGGTACAAAATAACTGTAGTTTATAGTATATGAAACCACGAGGAGCATTACTAATGGTTTGTGTTAGCCATAAATTCATATAGTTGTACTGCAGGGTTACGGAGACAGGAAAGTATTTCTTTCCATGCATAAAGACAAAGTTCTATTGTATTGGGGATTTGCCATATTATTTACTAATTACTGATGGTAGAATACTTCCAGCGTCTGCATCTGATATTCATTCAGTTGTATATGCATTTGCTTTGTTTAGGCTACGTTTGTTTCTAATACTTCTCCATAGAGTTTGTGGATTTTTCGTCTGCTTGGTCTTTAACCCCCATTCCCTGTGGTTCTGTCCGATTTTCTTTTATGTAGAACATCTCCAAGGGCTTGAATATGATCCTAAATGGGTGCTCCTTAAGCCTCTCCAAGTCCTATGGATCTGCATCATCAAGCAGTTCACTACTGCTGTCTTCTAAGGTTGTAACCTCATGTGTTAGACGTTCACCAGCACCTCATCGGTACTAGCTGACATCCTGCTCCAAAGGTGTGTATGACATCTTTGTGCTGATCCTTTTGCCTGTCATTATTTCAGTATGTATTTATGATTTATAATAAATGTGTTATTGAAATGGTGGTTGCTGTTGCATCATATGCAATAACTGCAACAAAAATAGAATGATATTTCGTCTCTTAATGAGGGGGCGAAGTCCTCAGCAGGCTATAGCTCTTTAGCTTGAGAAAGCTGATTTTTACCAAAGAATAAATCTGATTTTTATGTTGGTTCTGTGTAGCTCGTTTTGTTTCTATTTAATGAAGGGTTCAATCATTGGGATCTCCGCTCATTAAGTGCATTTTTTTTTCCTTTTACAACCACTTCTTTTTTCTTAATTGGTATGATTCATTGACTTTCGATTAAAGATTCCTGTGAAGATGACATTTTATCACTACTCTATTCATTACCACCGCATGATCATTAAAGACATAGTTCAATTAAAGATCCCTGTGGCATTTTTCACTGCTCTATCAAACTACCACCGTAGGACCACCACAATCACGAACCTCCACCACATATCCATGACCGCCAACCACCACTAGTGAGTAGTGACAACCTTCACGGCTAGCCACCATGTCAACCACTACTACCACCAACTACCTCTATCACCAGACACTACCACCACCAACTACCACCACTTCATAAGTTCTTAAAATGCATGTAAGGAAGTTAGGAAGTGGATTTAGCTATGGTGATATGTCGTTATATTCTTAAAGGTGTATTCTTGTTTTTTCCGTCTTTAAGGAGAAATATGTAGTTGTTTTTTCCTCAAAGACTTCAAACTAAAAACTGAAATGGCTTGATTCCTTCTTGATGGTGTTGTTTATTAGAGATATGTATCCTTCCATTCACTTTTTCTACTGTTCTCATACACTTCAAACAGACCAATGTGCGAAGCTGGAATACTGTAAAAAAATTAGAGGACAAAAGTTGTATGGTAAGTCAAATGTAGTTCTTTTAGCATTCCGATTATAAGAAGCATGATAGAGAGAACAAAGCGGTCGACAGATGCTTAAGTATTATATCTCAGCTCTACAACCTCATAGTATAATTGATTTTCGCTAGCTCTAGTAGTTGAAAGAATTTAAAGCTAGTTACACTTTTAAAGTTGAGTTGTCGGTGCAGGATTCAGCTTCCTTGATCTTTCTTCTACATCATCACCTCTTTTCAGTGGTGAATATGGTGGCCTTTCGCACGCTGTACCCCAGTTACCAAGGCGAAGCCAATTTTTCCTTGCCCCTAGAGCGTCAAAAGATGTCCCATATAGTTAAAGATTCCCTGCGATGACCACAAAGCCAAAGTGGTGGTGGAGAACCTTAGCATGCCTCCCTTATTTGATGCCTCTTCACGAGACTTGGATGTATGCTGAGACGGCATATCATCTCCACCCCTTTTTGGAAGATCTTGAGTTTCTGACATACTCTTTCCTGGGAGCAATTGGAAGATTACCAAGCTGGTTTCTAATGGCATACTTCTTTGTTGCTTATCTTGGTGTAGTGAGGAGAAAGGAATGGCCTCATTTCTTTAGATTCCATGTGGTGATGGGGATGCTTCTTGAGATTGCCCTGCAGGTTATCGGGACTATAAGCCGTTGGATGCCACTTGCTGTGTACTGGGGCAAAGTTGGCATGCATTTTTGGACTGCCGTCGCATTTGCCTATCTGTTCACTGTTTTAGAGTGCGTAAGATGCGCCCTCGCTGTGATGTATGCAGACATTCCATTTGTCTGTGATGCAGCTTATATTCAAATACCTTATGATTAATGGCTGCCAACATATGTTTCTTATGCCTTTTAGATAGAACATTGAGGCTGGATGGAACTGCAAATGATCAGTCTGTTTTGGATTGTAAAACTTAAATCTTTTATATAATGGACCTGTAAAACTAAACTTATGCGAGTGTTGTTCTTTCCTCTTCCATTTTCTCATTGCTGTCAAATTGGTTTTTTGTTTGTTTTCTTAATCTCAATTGCATTTATTCCGAGCATTCTAAATCCCTTTTACTCTTTCTTTCTCTTATCTTTGCCTGCTTTCCGCTCTCTCTTCACTTGTTCACTATCGAAGAAGCTTGTAATCAAACAAGATCTCATAGAAAAGCAGCTTAAATCCTTTATAAATTGACTCAAGTAGTTCTTTCATTAGTACAATAGAACTCTAGCCAATAATATAATCCTTAAAGTAAATATGCAACTCGCCAACTATTGTCAACATTAAAATCTCATTTGGCTTTAACAAAATTTTGCTAAATAATGAAGGATAATTTCCAAAGAATTGACCATTATATTTGCAAAAAGTTGATGTAGAAACCGAGATCAACTTCTAAGGTAACTGGTTGTATTGTGCTAAAACTGATTCGAAATGGAACAACATTTGTAATTAACTAACATGCCCTTCAACTTTGTGAGTAATTCGTGAGTGATCTTTATTTCATGGGGAAAATGATGATGCGAATCTAAAATACGGAAGACAAGAAATTTGAGAATAGACCCAACAAAGTATTAGTTGCAAAACAATTGATAAAAATCAATCACCCAATAATTACATAACAAAGTGAATCTAAACTATAGGAATACCTTCAAGTGGAAGTGTGATTCCACTTGAAGAATATACCTTGAATAAATTGTCATCAACAATGGCAAACCACCATTACACCTCTCAAAAGAATATTCATCATTCATCAAAGTTAGTCTCTATAAAATAAAAGCCTTAAGGGTTATTTATACTAGATTGAGTACTTGACTTCAAATGACCCAAATACCCCTAAGCTAATTTTAAGGAACTAAGTGTAGTCACTTATTACAAGTATAGCCTCCAATTACATGCAGTCTTTAATTGATGACAAATTACACACATAACCTTCAATTGCGAAAGTAGCCATCAATTGACATCTAAGGAGCACATTGGCTATCTTGGATCGTATCATCCTCCCCTTCTTGAAAAGAATTTGTCCTCGAATTCGAACCTTGCAAACATGGAAAGGACTGGGGAAAAGTATAAACTCATGAAGAGGCAAATATATGCATGGTAATGATAAAACAAGAAAGTGCCCATGCATTCTTTTGACCCAATTCTTCCTAATAGGCACAAAGACTCCTCTAAGAATCATGTAAAAAAATCATCACATGGAGTCATAAAATCTCCCAAGTAAGCACAAAGTATGACTTTTATGGACTTAATAAATAAAGAAAATGAATTAGGTAGTCCAAACATAGAACCATACCACATGTATAGAGCATATTTAGATCTACCAACTTTCTTATCATTCAAAGTCACTTCATGCCAAGAGTCAAAATAATCAAGCTCAAATTTCCATAAAGACCTTTTAATGCCTCCCTTATTTGATGCCTCTTCACGAGACTTGGATGTATGCTGAGACGGCATATCATCTCCGCCCCTTTTTAGAAACAAAACATCAAGCATTTCATGCTTACAAACAATTGTGCATAGTAAAGACACTTCACAATTAGACTCATGCACCATTTTAAACCAAAGACCTCTACCACATGTATAAAAGTGAACACTCTTGAAGTATAAACAAGCATCCTTAAGATCAACAAAGAACACATTTTCAAACAATATAATATGCACTTGGCTCAAACGCAAACCACAATCATAGAGTGAATCACTAGGATCAAGCACAAATGTTCTTCCCACATAATCTCTATGTTGACCATTTGGAAACTCACAACATGAATATAATAGCAAAATCAACAAATTATAGTCAATAAATACAAGGTTGCTACTATAAAAGTCAAGGGTATAGCCAATTACCACCATGACTTTAGAAAACCCAAAAATAAGCACTAACCAATCAAACGTACCATTATTGCCTTGGATAAGTATTGAAGTTTCAAAACCTTTTGTTGTCCCAAATGGTAGCGCCAAACATCTATCTCTCTTATGGTTCCTCGTTTGATAATCCTTCACAAAGAAGTTCAATATATTAGTGAAGTCACCACAAGAAGATTTATCACATGTAAAATCAAAGAAGTTATTTCATGCTTCAAATTGATCATTTTTGCATTTCATCGTAGAAACATTTACAAAGCTTGACAAAAATGTATCCTCAGAGCGTAAAGTAGAGAAAGTAAAGAAATTCGTACTAAAGCTAGCATCATTTAGCTCACTCCCCTTTTTATCAAAAACCTCTTCATCCTTGGGCATATTATTAGGAATTGTCTTCTCAATTGCACCAAGTAGATATAAGCAAGAATCATTCACATTAAACTTGAAAGATTCAAATTCACTCTCAAACAAATAAGGTTTTTGACTTACTTGCAAACAAGAACAACTATCCAAGATGGATCCACAAAACTCATCAATTCACTTTCACTAACCAAGAGACTTTCATCCTCTCTCAAATTTTTACTCGCATAAGTGTTTCTTGTAGTAAAGGAAGAAATAAATTCATTTTTATTGCAAACATTCAAGAAAACACCTTCAAAATCATGATTCCCAACCAAACACACAACACTAGTTTGAAGCTTTAAAGTTCACAGTCAATAACAAATTTAGCTCTCAAATCATATTCAACTAGTGTTTTATCACAAATTTCCTTTTGCATTTCAACACAAAGTAAAGAATTATTAATATTACAAGTCGTAAGACTACCACTCACAATCAAGATACTAACAATGTCATTTGAAGTAACTAGAGTGTTAGAACTAGCCATTTTACCTTGAGAAGCAACTACAGAAACTTCCTTACCTTGATCGTTCAAATTTAAGCTCACTTGCTTACTTGAAGTAGGAGTTTCAATTTCCTTTTGTTCCTCTAATTCTTGAAGTCTTTCCCATTTTGAGTCATTTTCGTGCTCATTATAGGCATATAAATTTTATGATAATTAAATTCATAAAATTATTTGAACTATATTTTAAATAAAAGATATGTTAGTCCAAATAAATAATATGGGTAATTATTTAAGTTCAATAAATACATATTTAATAAATAGTCCAAATGCATTGGGATAACCCATTCGGTTGGGCTATAAATGATGAGCCCACTTCATTAGGCCCAACATATCATCTTTCTAGTGGATAATTTGGTGCCACGTGTTAAATAACGTGGCACGCCAAGTCAAACGGAAGTGCCAATAGGATCATGCCACATGTCAAAATGACAAGACATGCTAAGTCACATTAAAAGGCCAATAAAACTATGCCACGTGTGCAAGAGACATGTTCTGACCAATCAAATACGGCCTTGTCACACTTTAATTTGATTGGTCGATAAGAGTTTACTCTTATCATAACTCTTCCTTTCCACAACTACAAATAAGGGTCTTCATAACTCAGAAAAGGGACCAGAAGTTATAATAAGAAGCAAGAGAGAGTTCGTGGATCAAACACCGCAAATTTCTCTACAAGTTTCAAGCTTCAAGCAATCAAGTTCAAGTTCAAGAAATCAAGTTCCAAGCTCAAGAACGAAGAACAAATCAAGATTCAAGGAGTACAAGTTCAAATCAAAGTTCATACTAGTTGAATGCAAGATCATTGTTCTTGTCAACAACTACATATTCAAGATCAAGCTCAACGGCCCTTGAATTTCATTAATATTGGAAAGAAGAATCAGAGGATTCATAGAGATTGTACACTCATATTATTTGAATCAAATACAACGATTGTTGCGATAGTTTTGGTCTCGATTATTTTCTCGATGCAATTTATTGTCTACAAATTCTGGGACGCTTAGTGGGACAATCTCTACCTCTCATCTCAACTTTTCAATCACCAAAGTCCAAAAACGTCAAAATGGCTTGAAAGAAAATCAACTCCAGATCAACATCCACCAAGGTTGCTAACTCCAAGTTCTATGCTGATGTGGAAAGTATCTTTGATGTTACCTTTGGAAGCTTTGGATCAGTTACGAGGAGCAAAGCAAGCTCTTTAGGAAAACAAGCACTCCAGGTGTCGTCCGCTTCAACCCCTATTTTCGGATCTTCATCCTTAAAAGGAGCAAGATCCTCTACGAACGTACTCGAAGGAGGAAGCGATATTGTTGAAAAGATCAAGAAAACTCTAGCTCTGCTTGACCTCTCCGGATCCAAGAACTCTTTTGTGAAGGAAGATGATAATATTCAAGTGATGGATCTTCCCCACTTATACCACATAGCGTGAGCCATTCGAGAATCAATTTGTGTGACAATCCATGCTACTCCCCATCATCTACAACAATCATGCAAGCCATGGTGACAAACACTTCATCTGTGGAAGAGCAGTTGGCAAACTTGACGGAAGCAATCGCTGGCTTGACCAAGTGTATGCAAAACCAAGATGCTAGAATTGACAAACTAACAGACAAGGTGGGAATCTTGAATGAAGAAGAATCCACCCATGCACCTGGCAAGCTCCCAGAGGTTCTATAGAGTAATTCTCCCTCAAGACAAGTAGCATCCACTAAGGCTATCCATATCTCATTCACACGGAGTACTCCGATGGTCAAAAAATCGCTCGCTTTATCTTTGCACGAAAACCCTTCGTGTCTTCGGGCAAAGAGGGGCAGCTGTAAGCACGTGATTTTTGCCCAATATGAGAATTACTCCCAAAAAATCCAAAAATAAAATGATTTTTCTTTGGTGTGCAATTTTGTGATATTTTGTGATATTTTGAATAATTATTTGTATTTGTCTGTGCGTGTTTATTTGATAAATTAATAAAAAATACAAAAATATGTCGCATTTTGCATGTAGGATTTAATTCTATAGTTGTTAGTAATTAAATTTGTTTTACAAAAATTAAAAATTACAAAAGTAGGCATCGTTTGCATTTTTAGCATTTAATGTCCAAATATACAATTTTATGCTTAATTATTACTTAATTGTGCGTTAATTGTTATTGAGAGCTAATTTGCGCTTTTATAACTTAATTTAATTCTTAATAATAGTTTAAGTATTTTTATAATTTAGTTTTAGAGAAATAAAAGAAGAAAAAAGAGCGAAAATATAAAGAAAGTCGGAATTGGGCCTCTTCTTCGATTTCAAGCCATAGGCCCAACAAATGGCCCAATCTTCCCTACGACCCAGTCCATTTCGAACTGGGTCGACCCAGTCCATAACCCAAAAGACCCAAACCCTTTTTGTCTTACATTTTACAAAAACAAAACAAAAACAAAATGAAGAAAACCCTAAAAATTGCAAAACTCACCCGCCCCCCTTTCTATCTTTCTTCTTCTTCTTCCTCAAGAAAGACAAGCTCCATCAATGGCTACTTCACCATCTCCACCACAACCACCCCTTCACCACATAACCATGGCTGCCCTCAAGCTTCACCATTGTCGTTTTTGTTTTTTGCGCCATAGCTGCCCGCGTTTGCTTTCATCTTCTTCGTCGAGCTCAAGCTTGAGCTCGACATCCATGGACGACCACTGCTTCTCTAGCAGCCATGGCTGCATTCCTCGAGCACCCGAACCACCACCAAGCGACCATCGTTGTCATGCCCGCTACTACTGTGCCGTGCTACTGCTTTTGCTTCCTCCGTCGAGTTGATGCCGCCCGTTTCTGCCACTGCTGGGTCGTCGCCGTTGCTGCCTCGTCGCAACAGTGACGCTGCCGCTGCTACTCCTTCCTCCGCCGCTGCTTCTGCTTCTCGACGTCGTGCTGCTGCTCGTCACGGCAGTAGCTGCGGCTGCTTCTACTTCTTCTTCGTCTTCGTCGTCCTTCGTTCGAGCTTTGGTCGAGGCTCGGACAGATTTGCTTACAATAAAAGTGCGTCGTTGATTCATCTCCGGTTAGTTGTTTTTGAGTTTTATTTTTGTCCATATTTTGTTTGATATTTTCCGGATTCAAATCGTTAAATGATTTAATCCTTGTTTTGTTCGTTGTTCGTCGTTGAAATAATTTTTAGTTTGTTCATATGTTTCGTTAAATTAATTTTCAGATTTCAAAATAGAAGTTTAATTAGTTGTTTTCATGTTTATTTCATGTTTGTATTATTGTTTAAATAAGTATTTGTTAGTTTGATGTTTGTTAGATTCAAATTGAAATTTAATCAACTATTTCTTCAATTTGTTTCATGTGTTTATGTATTGTTAGAAATTGTTAATATTGTTAAGTTCAAGTTTAAGTTCATAATTGTTTCTTCGTCGATCTTGTTATTTGTTTAAAGAATTTAGTTGTATTAAAGGAATATATTGTTTTAATCGTTTAATCCGTCATGTTTGTTGTCTTAAAATAGATTCATTCATGTTCATACTTTGTTTGGATGATCTTGAATCCGAATTTTGTATAGTTTGATTTCTTGTTTACCATTTATGATTATTGCTTGAATTGTTCTCATAATCTTGTTTAAAGTTTAATATAAGAATTGTTTGTTGTAATGTTGTTAGAGTTGATTTTAAGTTCAATATGATTGAATTTAGAAATCTTCATACTTTGTTTGTTGTTGTTGTTGAATCCGAAAATAGGATTGTTTGTTGCTAAAATATTGTTCAATCAAATTTTAGTTGTTCTTTGTTGTTCAATTCGTGTTCATGTTATTTGTTGTTGAAATGTTGTTAAAATCGTGTTCATGTGATATTGTTGTTATGATGTTCATCCATGTTCATATTGTTGTTTGAACATTGTTAGAAATTGATCATATTGTCTATATTTTGGTTAAGTTTGATTAATTGATGTGTTATAGCTGATGGGTAGTTTGGTAAATTTGTAATACATTCAGGGGTAGTTTGGTAATTTCAGTAAGGTCGGAAGGGGTAGTTTAGGAATTGTACATTTTGAAATTGTTTATTTGAAGCATGGGGGACAAAATGAAATGGGGTGAGTTGTGATATGATTATTTAATATAAAGGGGGGACAAAATATAATGGGGTGGTGTGATATGTTTATTTAATGTAATGGGGATGAGTGGAAAGATAATGGGTTGGGTAGAGAAAAAGTATTGATTTAATTGATTAAAAGATTTATGGGATGAGATTATATATATGTGAAGTCTTGAACACAAGACATAACAAGAAATACAGAGAGAGAAATAGGGAGAGAGATACGAAAAAAAATACACACACAGATAGAGAGAAAAATTCCGAAAAATATTTAAGGTTTCAAAATAAAAATAAAACTAAAAAAATCTACTACTTTCTTTCTTTGTTTGAAATTAGTATTAATGGTTGTTGTTTCATTTAAAGCTTAAAGCTTTTGTTTTTGGGATTACTACTCCACCGGTCTGTTACTGGGTTGTTACTGTTGCTGGGCAGTTGTTGCTATTGTACTGTTATTATTGCTGCTGATTCTCATCATCATTTTCTTTTGCTTCCAATATCAGGTACATATCTGAAAATTCATGTCATGAAAAGCTTCAACATGGCAAGTAAATGAAGTTTGATTATAAGGATGTTTTCTACTCATTTAAATTTTATTAGTTTAAGTTTCAGTTTTGTTTTAGTTGGTTAATATAGTATTAAATCAATTTGTAGATTAGTTCTCTTTCTTAATAACAAATGGCTTAGTTATTTTAGGAACGCGATCAACTCATTTCTTTTAATATATGAAATAATGTCAATGATTTTTTTACAAAATATAGAGTTAGTGTTTGCAAATATTCGCATAGGCAGAATATAAGAATTGGTTTATTTATCTCAAACCCAATCTTCGTAAGCAAAATTAACCAAATAATTATAACCTCGGACTAAAAACAAGTGGTGTAAAAGAAGGATGAGATTTATAGATTGTAACTTTTTAAGTCAAAAAATGTGTAAATAGCGTTTGCTCCAAATATAACAATGAAAATTCTTCAAAAAATATTACTTCATTTATTAAATCAATTGTTTTCCTAAGTTTTATACGCAATTCGCTTTTTGGGTAGATAAATATTGTATTTACCATAAAAATGGTATTATTAATCACACGTTGTTTATTTTTATTTTATTTTTATTTTACTCTTTAAACTCATGGTTTTTGAGGAATATAATTCACACGTAAACAATATAATTTGCGGTCAACGCTTAATGAATTGTGAATTCTTTTCAAGGAATTTAGAGGCATCTCAAATAGTGATTTCTCATGACTCTTACATTTAAAATAGATGGATGCAATAAACATTTGTAGAGAATTTATATTACTGTCAAGAATATTTGCATAATTAAGGATGCGTTCGCGTGACTTGATTATACTTCTAAAGGCGATTCGGATTATGCGTTCGCGCAACTTCGAGCAAATTTTTAATAAAAAGGGGTTCTTCGGAGATCATCAATATTAATTTCATATAACCCGAGATGTGCAGTTCACTATTTAATCATACAAGAGCGACAGACGTTCTTAATTTTATTTAAGCACAATTTCGAACTTAAGTCTATTTTTATAATAATAAAAAAAATTCGAAAATAATAATAATTATATTATCAATATCATTGTGTACACGTGCGCGTGACACAACTCCGCATGTTTTAAAAAAATATAATTTATAACACGAATATACGTACGCGTGATTCGATTCAAAGAAGGGTCTTTAAATCTAAATAGAAGCGGTAACAATAAAATCATGCAATAAAAATGTATTTAACAAATCAAAATAATCAAGCCGAATATAACAGTTGAGCGACCGTGCTAGAACCACGGAACTCGGGAATGCCTAACACCTTCTCCCGGGTTAACAGAATTCCTTATCCGGATTTCTGGTGCACAGACTGTTAAATAGACAGAGTCATATTCTTTTCCTCGATTCGGGATTAAAATAGGTGACTTGGGACACCCTAAATCTCCCAAGTGGCGACTCTGAAATAAAGAAATAAATCCCGTTTCGACTGTCCTTTAATTGGAAAAAACTCCCTTGCACCCTCGCGGGGGCGGAAAAAGGAGGTGTGACAGCTCTGGCGACTCTGCTGGGGACAAAACCCAGAACCACTGGTTCAGGGTTCAAGAATTCGAGCTTAAAATAATTGTTATAGTTGGCTTTATTTATTATCTGATTTTATTTTACATGATATATGACCAATGTGCTAAATGACACTTTTACCGCTTTAATATTATTTGAATTATGAATATATACAACTGCTACGAAACCCCCTTCTTTCTGAGTCTTCTAAATTTATGGTGCACACGTGCGCGTGGCCCACCTTTCTGTTAAAGTCATACCAAATAAGACGAAGTTGGGACAAGTAACTAGGCCGGGTAGACTTTCGTTCTCCCGGTACGTTGCCCCGCTTCGGCTCAAACTGTCCGTTTGGGTAAGCCAGGGCTAGATCAATATGCCTCAGGTTTTTTCACTTAGAATAACTCAGCTTCATGCCGGATCCCTAGTAGGAGCGATTGTTTGCATCACGTGCATTTGACTTTGGAGACTCAACACAGGGGTTGGGTCTGTCTAGGACAGGTGTACCAAAAAAAAAATGACCATCCTGATGCATCTTACTTGCTGCTACTTGCGCATTTATTTGATCCGGATTTGTGTGTTGACTGACTTTTGAATATCATGAATAATATTTTAAAATTGAAAAAAAAAATAGCGGTTAGGGAATTGACTGTTTATTTTTGAAAAAAAAACAATGCCCAAATAACTGTCAAAACTCTGCCGAAATTTTGAGAAAAAAAATGTTTTATTAGTTTGTTTTATTAAAAGCAAAGGAAAAATAGAAAATGAAAATAAAAAAAAAGAGTCTTATTTTTAAAATGGTTTTTTTTATTTTATTTGCTTATGAAAATGCAAAAAAAAAAAGGGTCTTTCATTATTTGTCGCAAATATATATATATATATATATATATATATATATATATATATATATATATATATATATATATATATATATATATATAAATCCGAAAAGTTTTTTTTTATTTCCAAAAGATATATATATCTTTATTTGTTGCAAAGAGTATTTTTCTTGCCAAGAAAATTCAAAATAAAATTCCAAAAAATATGTCTTGCAAAAAATAATATAAATATCTTTATTTTCCATTGTTGATAAAACAAAAATAATAAAAAAATTTCTTTTAAGAAAAAAAAATCCGAAAATATTTTGATTCCTCTTTCAAAATTGAAAAGAAAATTCAAAATTCAAAAAATATTTTTTAGAAGCATTTCTTTTATCAAAAGTAAAATTCCAAAAATATTTTTTTTTCTTTAGAATAAAAAAAGAAGACAAATGGAAATTCGAAAAAAAAAACTTCCTTTTACTTTTGAAATTCTCAAAGTTCAAATCAAAAGAAAAGGAATTTTTACGAGTTTTTCTTTCAAAAAGAAATCAATCAAAAAAAATATATATACTTCCTTTGAGCAGTTCTTTCACAGTTCCAATAAAAAAAATATTAGTTCATTTACTTATTCACGATGCCCGAACTACGCGGGTTTGATTCTCACCGGATGTGAGATACGTAGGCAACCCTCATCGGGTCCAACCCCCCTTTATTGCTAAAATAGCCAAAAACCAATAAATAAATAAAAACGTGTCAAAATTTTAATTTTTGTCATAAATACGTCGGGCGGTGTCCAACCTCCCCATTTACTAAAAAATAGCCAAAAAAATATATGTCAAATTTTAATTTCGTCATAAAGAAGTCGGGTGACGCTCTTTTATCAAGACATAGCCGAATGTTCCCGAAAAGGACGCCGGAAGGCTGACTTTGCATAAACAGCCACCTTTTGGGTCATGTTTAGTTGACCCACACAACATTGAAAATCTTCGTCCCCGAGGCGCTGAAGGGCTGTGTTTGCAACACCTGGTTTTTGTTGCAATTTGAAAAAAAAAAAGAGTCAATGTTCAGGTGAATACCGTTTGTTTTTTTTTTAGTCAAAATAAGTCGAGCCAGCTTCGGTCGCGTCTTAAACCGTTCTTGCCAAAATAGCCTTAGAGTATCTTTCAGTTGTCGAAAGGCTATTTTCGTAAAATAACGGACAAGTGTGTAAAGTGTCATATAATAATCCTCTCCGGCCTCAAAATTTGGAAGGGGCCGCATTTGCAAAAATAACCGTTTGGTTGCATTTGTCAAACGGAGAAAGGAAGCTGGCCGTTTGTTTTTTGTAAAACTTTTGATTATAATATGTGGGTCGTTTGATTTTCAAGTTTGTAGGTCATTTTTAAACCTTTGAAACCCAATATGAAAATTGAAAAAAAATGATTAGTATTGCTTATCTTTTATTGGTCCGAACTACGCAAGGTCTGATTCATGCAGGGTCATGATACGTAGGCAATCTCTATAAGATTCGACCACCACTAAAAAAAAAGGGGGAAGAAAGAAAAATAAAGGAAAGCGCAAGTGCATCGCATTTCTGATAGAACAGTTTAACTGCTTAGGTGCATTGCATCTCTAATATATGATTATCTGTCAAATGCCCTGACACTAACATGATGGCTTCCCTTTGCTGTGTTCATATATAGAAAAGTGGTTGGTTGTGGTAACTCCTCCCCGCAAAGCAAATGACACAGAACCTCAGAACAGGGTGGGTCGGTACTGATGACCGACAACAATTGGTCGAACAGAACAACGGGTTGGTAGAAGAAGTGAAAATGCTGAGACAACATGTGGCAGACATGTATCAAACATGGATAACTGGGAAAGCACCACCCCCACCACCGCCAAGCTTTTCAAACTCTGGCATTACCCATCCCCCATACTCTCCATCCCAACCCACTTATGACAGCTTTCCTAGCTACCCGAGTAGCTCCATCACTCGTCCACGCTACTCCCCTCCCCAATGCTACTTCTCTCCACGAGGTTCCCAAAGATGGGCTTCACTTTCCAAATACCCAGCTCCACAGAAGGCCTATCCACCCTCACAAGCCTACCGGAAGCCCCCTGGATCAGGTTTCCGGCCCAATCAAGCATTTAGGAACGAAAGGTTGCTGAAACGAGGAAAGGCTCTCACCCCTATCGGAGTATCTTATGCAAGTCTGTTTGAAAGGCTAAAACATGCTGGCTTGATTGAGCTGCTCCCCGCATATACTCCAGATCCACATGCAAGAAACTTTGATCCGGCAGCGCAATGCGCGTACCACTCCAATGTCATAGGGCACAACATTGAGAGTTGTCGTAATTTGAAAAGGGAAGTAGAGAAAATGATCCAAGAAGGGCGGATTGTGATCGATAACAGTAACATGGAGCACTCGAACCCTATCGAGAACTTGTTGACGGAGGTTGATGATATGGAAGTTGATAATGGTCTTGGCAATACTAATGCAAAGCTTAGTGGCTAAGATGCCAATTTTGATAAAATGGGAGGACGCTCCGTTCCTTGGTTAGCAAGAGAGAAGCTGTTGGTGGTTATTTTGTTGTCATTTCTGTTATCCGGATTATTCTTAGGGTTGTAATCCGAATATTGTCTTGTGTCAAACCTTCTTATCTTTCCATGTTTGTCGTATCAGTTTGTTTAAGTCTCGTTGATGTTGTGTTAAGATTTTATTCTGGTTGTTTTGTTTGTTTTTCTAACCATTTCGCCGGAAGTTTAATACAAAAGCCGGTCTTTTATTATTTCCAGTCATCTTTTTATTTAGTCCTTTTGTCATTTTCGTTCAATGCCGATTCTAGGGACATGACATGCGCACACAGTTTGGTCCTAGTCTATAAAGTTAATCATAAAACCCTGGGAAGGTGATCAAAGCATTTAAAGGAAATAAGAACGGTTTGAGATTATTTGAAGCCCGAGTCATGTGGAACTGGGACAAGTAAAACATAAAGAAAACCGTTAAATGCAAGATTCGCCAAATTGACATGAGGGTCGTGCATGAGAGTGAGAGTGTCGCCCAGCAGTGCTTTAGAAAGGACAAATGAAAAGTAAGTGTTTAACATAATTGTCAAGGCCAGCACCGTCGGAAGAGACTATAAATCTATGTTCAATTGTGTTGTTTGCACTTGGCATGTTGTGAAGACTGGAATGACGAAGGCATTTTGTTCTGCTACCTAAACATTTTATCCTTCGTTACCCCTTTTGAGCCTTATTTTATTTTCTTTCATACCCCTCGTTCGGAATCAATAGCAACGACTAGGAAATACGAGCCTGGAAGGTAAAGAAAAAATCAACAAAAAAAAATAATAATAAAAAAAAACGAAAAATAAGAGAAAAATGATAAAAGAAAGTCAGAAGAAAACAGAGGAATTGGGAACTACGTTTGACCTGATTCCTCAAAGAGGATACGTAGGCTCCTCACGGCTCGGTCATAGGGAGCACAGTGTGCATAGTGTGCATGGTGTGCATGGTGTAATAAAAAGAGAAAAAAAATAATTAATTATAAATAAATAATCCCCAAGCAAGAAACTGGGGCAAGAGTTGTGCTCGTTGTAAGCAAAATTGGTTCCGAAGGTTGTAATTTTGAACCCCAAATTGATTTGTTTTTGAGCCTTTAATACCCTTTATTTCTAAGCCTATCCAAAAAACCCACATTACGGTCCAAAGAAAGACCTTCTGATCAGTCTGAAAAAGATGCCAAGTCAGACAAATGAGAATCTTACCAGCGAACATAACATTCTGTTCCACAGCAGAAAGGAGTCTAATCTCCAGCAGAGAGAGTCATACCGGCAACACTCCAAATCCCCAGCTAGAAAGTGATATAAATGAGAGAGTCTTATCGGTGAAAATCTTCACGGACACCATAAGGCGATGAAAGCTGAGAGAAAAACCCAAAATGAGAGAGGCTTGATAGTGAAAACCCTTCGGGCACTACAAGTCGAATAAGATTGGGAATCAGATGGGGAATAGTCAAGGGAAGACCTTGAAAGACGATTGATGACGAAGGATAGGCCACATATGCATGTCATGACCATTAGAGTCAGTGTTTTCATTTGATAGGTTTTTATTTATAGTTTCTTTTGTTAAAGAGTCATTTTTTCCTTTGTCTTTTATTCTGTTCCCTTTTATCTTTTCCTTTCATAGAAATTTCCCCAGTA
Source organism: Nicotiana tabacum (assembly GCF_000715075.1). Lineage (NCBI taxonomy): Eukaryota > Viridiplantae > Streptophyta > Magnoliopsida > Solanales > Solanaceae > Nicotiana > Nicotiana tabacum. Next base: position 32,428,727 of record NC_134090.1, on the reverse strand, counting down.
GAGTCTGTTTGGTCAAGACCAGTGGGAAATGACTTCAAAGTAGACCATCAGCTTTCCAAGATAAGATCTGACTAGTACATCCAAGTGATATAGTCAGGAAGGAACAAGCGCGAGGCCAGTGTCAAGAAAGATATCCCCAGCAAAAGGATTGACGAGTGTCAAGAGGGATATCCTTGCCGAAATCAAAGGTTACTAAACCTCAAGACCAGAGCCCGTGGACAAAACAAGAAAAACAATAAGCATGATTTGGGAAATTCATGCGAGACTAAAAGGTCGGGAAAATGCAAGTTTCCGAGCCATGCCACGAAAGAAGAGGGATATCCCCAGCAGAAAAGGATTATCCCCAACAAAGAATATCATCCCCAACAAGTTGTGGAACGCAGAGCAAGGAAGGGAAAAGGGAAAAACATCCCAGTGGGAGTATCACAACCAACCACCGCGTTTTAAACTAACAAATTTTGTTTAAATTGAAACAGGTAAAGGAAGTGGCATTGATGACAGAAATGCAGGCCATAAGGGAGACTGTCAAACTGGGGCAGAAAATTTTCCTTTCATTTGGAAAATTTTCTGGAAGTCAGATACCCATTCAGGGTAAAATGAATATAGCACCAGTCTCAAGGGAAGTGGTCTTTGAACCAGTTTTACCCCCAGCATAACAAGTTTTAATAAAAGAAGTTGTTCCCCAGCAGACAGAACAAAGGGATGACATTTGTGCTCAGAAAAGCAAAAATCATTATCATCCTCAGCAGCTTCCAGAAGAATGAAGCATCGATTTGAAGGGATAAAATTCCCCAGCAGCATTATCCTCAACAACGTTATCCCAAGAAGATAACACTTTTATCCCTAGCAGTGTTGAGCGAAAATAAATTCTGAAAAAAAAATTGAATTTGAAGGAGGGGAAGAAAGGAAACTCCCACAGTGGTATTATCCCCAGCAAGCAAGAACAAAGCAGAGCGAAGGAAAAATTGAAGAAGAAGTCAGGCGTCCACCTGGAGAATGAGGATGAAGAATTAAAGAAGAAGTCAGGCGTCCACCTGAAGAATGAGGATGAAAAATTTAAGAAGAAGTCAGGCGTCCACCTGGAGAATGAGGATGAAAAAATTGAAGAAGAAGTCAGGCGTCCACCTGGAGAATGAGGATGAAAAACCCACCTGAAGAACAGAATGACGATATATTGGTTGAAGTCAGGAGCCCGCCTGAAGAGAGGAATGACGATTATTTTCAAAGTTGTTGTCAGGAGCCCGCCTGAAGAGAGGAAAGGCATTTTTAAAAGTTGTTGAAATCTTGCCAACCTAAAGAAAGGAATGGCAATGTATTGTTTGAAGTCAGGAGCCCGCCTGAAGAGAGGAATGGTGATTATTTTCAAAGTTGTTGTCAGGAGCCCGCCTGAAGAGAGGAAAGGCATTTTTAAAAAAGTTGTTGAAATCTTGCCAGCCTGAAGAGAGGAATGGCGATTATTTTCAAAGTTGTTGTCAGGAGCCCGCCTGAAGAGAGGAAAGGCGTTGTCAAAAGTTGTTGAAATCTTGCCAACCTAAAGAAAGGAATGGCGATGTATGATTTGAAGTCAGGAGCCCGCCTGAAGAGAGGAATGGCGATTATTTTCAAAGTTGTTGTCAGGAGCCCGCCTGAAGAGAGGAAAGGCGTTTTTAAAAGTTGTTGAAATCTTGCCAACCTAAAGAAAGGAATGGCGATGTATGGTTTGAAGTCAGGAGCCCGCCTGAAGAAAGGAATGGCGATTATTTTCAAAGTTGTTGTCAGGAGCCCGCCTGAAGAGAGGAAAGACATTTTTAAAAAAGTTGTTGCAATCTTGCCAACCTAAAGAAAGGAATGGCGATGTATGGTTTGAAGTCAGGAGCCCGCCTGAAGAGAGGAATGGCGATTATTTTCAAAGTTGTTGTCAGGAGCCCGCCTGAAGAGAGGAAAGGCATTTTAAAAAAGTTGTTGAAATCTTGCCAACCTAAAGAAAGGAATGGCGATGTATTGGTGGAAGTCAGGAGCCCACCTGAAGAGAGGAATGGCGAATTATTTTCAAAGTTGTTGTTGAAGTCAGGAGCCCGCCTGAAGAGAGGAATGGCATTCATTTTTGTTGTTAAAGTTGGGAGCCCGCCCATAGAACAGAGGCATACATTTCAGTCTTTAATTTTCAAGCATTGAACTTGGGAGCCCGCCCAGATAACAGAGGCATACATTTCAAGTCTTTAATTTTCAAGTATTGAAGTTGGGAGCCCGCCCAGATAACAGAGGCATACATTTCAAGATCAAGTCAGAGAACAATAAAACAGAGGGTTACAATAGGAATCCCCAGCAGGAAACAATAAAATTCCCCGGCACCGGGAAGCAGAAGGTTGCAACAAGAGGTCACAGCACAAACTCAAGTGCATGTGTCAAAAGAAGAAAAGCACCGGAAAAAATGCAAGCAGACAAGAAAGCAAGGCAACAAGAAAAATTGCAGTATAGCTTAGCTTCTTGTTTTCTTTTAAGCACGGTGTAACAAGGAGATCAGTAAGCAGTAGTAATAGCATGCAACAACAGTAACATTGCAGTCCAATGGTAGTCCCAGCTACCAAAATTTCCCGAACTACATTGACCTGATTCCTGTTTAGCCCAGGATATGTAGGAAACCTTTGAAGCAAAGGTTCGGTCAAATCTTTTTCAAAAAAAAAATGCTTCACACGGAGTACTCGGATGGGCAAAAATCGCTCGCTTTATCTTTGCACGAAAACCCTTCGTGTCTTCGGGCAAAGAGGGGCAGCTGTAAGCACGTGATTTTTGCCCAATATGAGAATTACTCCCAAAAAATCCAAAAATAAAATGATTTTTCTTTGGTGTGCAATTTTGTGATATTTTGTGATATTTTGAATAATTATTTGTATTTGTCTGTGCGTGTTTATTTGATAAATTAATAAAAAATACAAAAATATGTCGCATTTTGCATGTAGGATTTAATTCTATAGTTGTTAGTAATTAAATTTGTTTTACAAAAATTAAAAATTACAAAAGTAGGCATCGTTTGCATTTTTAGCATTTAATGTCCAAATATACAATTTTATGCTTAATTATTACTTAATTGTGCGTTAATTGTTATTGAGAGTTAATTTGCGCTTTTATAACTTAATTTAATTCTTAATAATAGTTTAAGTATTTTTATAATTTAGTTTTAGAGAAATAAAAGAAGAAAAAAGAGCGAAAATATAAAGAAAGTCGGAATTGGGCCTCTTCTTCGATTTCAAGCCATAGGCCCAACAAATGGCCCAATCTTCCCTACGACCCAGTCCATTTCGAACTGGGTCGACCCAGTCCATAACCCAAAAGACCCAAACCCTTTTTGTCTTACATTTTACAAAAACAAAACAAAAACAAAATGAAGAAAACCCTAAAAATTGCAAAACTCACCCGCCCCCCTTTCTATCTTTCTTCTTCTTCTTCCTCAAGAAAGACAAGCTCCATCAATGGCTACTTCACCATCTCCACCACAACCACCCCTTCACCACATAACCATGGCTTCCCTCAAGCTTCACCATTGTCGTTTTTGTTTTTTGCGCCATAGCTGCCCGCGTTTGCTTTCATCTTCTTCGTCGAGCTCAAGCTTGAGCTCGACATCCATGGACGACCACTGCTTCTCTAGCAGCCATGGCTGCATTCCTCGAGCACCCGAACCACCACCAAACGACCATCGTTGTCATGCCCGCTACTACTGTGCCGTGCTACTGCTTTTGCTTCCTCCGTCGAGTTGATGCCGCCCGTTTCTGCCACTGCTGGGTCGTTGCCGCTGCTGCCTCGTCGCAACAGTGACGCTGCCGCTGCTACTCCTTCCTCCGCCGCTGCTTCTGCTTCTCGACGTCGTGCTGCTGCTCGTCACGGCAGTAGCTGCGGCTGCTTCTACTTCTTCTTCGTCTTCGTCGTCCTTCGTTCGAGCTTTGGTCGAGGCTCGGACAGATTTGCTTACAATAAAAGTGCGTCGTTGATTCATCTCCGGTTAGTTGTTTTTGAGTTTTATTTTTGTCCATATTTTGTTTGATATTTTCCGGATTCAAATCGTTAAATGATTTAATCCTTGTTTTGTTCGTTGTTCGTCGTTGAAATAATTTTTAGTTTGTTCATATGTTTCGTTAAATTAATTTTTAGATTTCAAAATAGAAGTTTAATTAGTTGTTTTCATGTTTATTTCATGTTTGTATTATTGTTTAAATAAGTATTTGTTAGTTTGATGTTTGTTAGATTCAAATTGAAATTTAATCAACTATTTCTTCAATTTGTTTCATGTGTTTATGTATTGTTAGAAATTGTTAATATTGTTAAGTTCAAGTTTAAGTTCATAATTGTTTCTTCGTCGATCTTGTTATTTGTTTAAAGAATTTAGTTGTATTAAAGGAATATATTGTTTTAATCGTTTAATCCGTCATGTTTGTTGTCTTAAAATAGATTCATTCATGTTCATACTTTGTTTGGATGATCTTGAATCCGAATTTTGTATAGTTTGATTTCTTGTTTACCATTTATGATTATTGCTTGAATTGTTCTCATAATCTTGTTTAAAGTTTAATATAAGAATTGTTTGTTGTAATGTTGTTAGAGTTGATTTTAAGTTCAATATGATTGAATTTAGAAATCTTCATACTTTGTTTGTTGTTGTTGTTGAATCCGAAAATAGGATTGTTTGTTGCTAAAATATTGTTCAATCAAATTTTAGTTGTTCTTTGTTGTTCAATTCGTGTTCATGTTATTTGTTGTTGAAATGTTGTTAAAATCGTGTTCATGTGATATTGTTGTTATGATGTTCATCCATGTTCATATTGTTGTTTGAACATTGTTAGAAATTGATCATATTGTCTATATTTTGGTTAAGTTTGATTAATTGATGTGTTATAGCTGATGGGTAGTTTGGTAAATTTGTAATACATTCAGGGGTAGTTTGGTAATTTCAGTAAGGTCGGAAGGGGTAGTTTAGGAATTGTACATTTTGAAATTGTTTATTTGAAGCATGGGGGACAAAATGAAATGGGGTGAGTTGTGATATGATTATTTAATATAAAGGGGGGACAAGATTTAAATTAAAGGGGAATCTTGCATTATTTTAAATAAAGCATGGGGGACAAAATATAATGGGGTGGTGTGATATGTTTATTTAATGTAATGGGGATGAGTGGAAAGATAATGGGTTGGGTAGAGAAAAAGTATTGATTTAATTGATTAAAAGATTTATGGGATGAGATTATATATATGTGAAGTCTTGAACACAAGACATAACAAGAAATACAGAGAGAGAAATAGGGAGAGAGATACGAAAAAAAATACACACACAGATAGAGAGAAAAATTCCGAAAAATATTTAAGGTTTCAAAATAAAAATAAAACTAAAAAAATCTACTGCTTTCTTTCTTTGTTTGAAATTAGTATTAATGGTTGTTGTTTCATTTAAAGCTTAAAGCTTTTGTTTTTGGGATTACTACTCCACCGGTCTGTTACTGGGTTGTTACTGTTGCTGGGCAGTTGTTGCTATTGTACTGTTATTATTGCTGCTGATTCTCATCATCATTTTCTTTTGCTTCCAATATCAGGTACATATCTGAAAATTCATGTCATGAAAAGCTTCAACATGGCAAGTAAATGAAGTTTGATTATAAGGATGTTTTCTACTCATTTAAATTTTATTAGTTTAAGTTTCAGTTTTGTTTTAGTTGGTTAATATAGTATTAAATCAATTTGTAGATTAGTTCTCTTTCTTAATAACAAATGGCTTAGTTATTTTAGGAACGCGATCAACTCATTTCTTTTAATATATGAAATAATGTCAATGATTTTTTTACAAAATATAGAGTTAGTGTTTGCAAATATTCGCATAGGCAGAATATAAGAATTGGTTTATTTATCTCAAACCCAATCTTCGTAAGCAAAATTAACCAAACAATTATAACCTCGGACTAAAAACAAGTGGTGTAAAAGAAGGATGAGATTTATAGATTGTAACTTTTTAAGTCAAAAAATGTGTAAATAGCGTTTGCTCCAAATATAACAATGAAAATTCTTCAAAAAATATTACTTCATTTATTAAATCAATTGTTTTCCTAAGTTTTATACGCAATTCGCTTTTTGGGTAGATAAATATTGTATTTACCATAAAAATGGTATTATTAATCACACGTTGTTTATTTTTATTTTATTTTTATTTTACTCTTTAAACTCATGGTTTTTGAGGAATATAATTCACACGTAAACAATATAATTTGCGGTCAACACTTAATGAATTGTGAATTCTTTTCAAGGAATTTAGAGGCATCTCAAATAGTGATTTCTCATGACTCTTACATTTAAAATAGATGGATGCAATAAACATTTGTAGAGAATTTATATTACTGTCAAGAATATTTGCATAATTAAGGATGCGTTCGCGTGACTTGATTATACTTCTAAAGGCGATTCGGATTATGCGTTCACGCAACTTCGAGCAAATTTTTAATAAAAAGGGGTTCTTCGGAGATCATCAATATTAATTTCATATAACCCGAGATGTGCAGTTCACTATTTAATCATACAAGAGCGACAGACGTTCTTAATTTTATTTAAGCACAATTTCGAACTTAAGTCTATTTTTATAATAATAAAAAAAATTCGAAAATAATAATAATTATATTATCAATATCATTGTGTACACGTGCGCGTGACACAACTCCGCATGTTTTAAAAAAATATAATTTATAACACGAATATACGTACGCGTGATTCGATTCAAAGAAGGGTCTTTAAATCTAAATAGAAGCGGTAACAATAAAATCATGCAATAAAAATGTATTTAACAAATCAAAATAATCAAGCCGAATATAACAGTTGAGCGACCGTGCTAGAACCACGGAACTCGGGAATGCCTAACACCTTCTCCCGGGTTAACAGAATTCCTTATCCGGATTTCTGGTGCACAGACTGTTAAATAGACAGAGTCATATTCTTTTCCTCGATTCGGGATTAAAATAGGTGACTTGGGACACCCTAAATCTCCCAAGTGGCGACTCTGAAATAAAGAAATAAATCCCGTTTCGACTGTCCTTTAATTGGAAAAAACTCCCTTGCACCCTTGCGGGGGCGGAAAAAGGAGGTGTGACACTCTCTTACATACATAAAGCCATATACTGCAAGGATGGATATGTTGAAGATGCCTAACGAATTCCAACCTCCAAAGTTTCAACAGTTTGATGGAAAAGGCAATCCAAAGCAACACGTGGCACACTTCGTTGAGCCATGCAACAATGCTGAGACTTATGGAGATTACCTCGTCAAGCAGTTTGTTCGCTTGCTAAAAAGAAATGCTTTTGATTGGTACACTGTCACGATCCAAAAAAAATCAGAAGTCGTGATGACACCTAACTCAACCCGCTAGGTAAGCCAACTAACATGAAAAACACAATATGACTGAGATAATAAGAAAATAGAGAACAACTAATTGAATCTTTACAAGTTTACCAAGACCTGGTAGTATGAATCCCGAGCTTCTAAGATTTGGAATTTCAAAACTGATACAAAAAAATACACGTTCTGTTTGAAGGTTACATAAACAGATTAGCAATAATCTAAACTACCAAGGACAAGTAGTGGCTTACCAAATGCACAAAGATCTTCCGAATCAGCACCCGATGTCACCAGCAACTCCGCTCCAAAATCTGCACGGAACGTGCAGAAGTGCAGTATCAGTACAACCAATCCCATGTACTGGTAAGTATTCGTCGAAGTAGTGACGAGGCTTTTAGTTAAAAAGATGCTTATTGCAATAACTTGTACAATAGTTTAACAGTAAATCATTTCAAAGTATAATGTATAAAAGTATCATATGCAATTCGTTGAGACAGTCAATAATTGTTAAAAAGAACCACAGTAGAATTTCACAATCTTTCCTTGTACGAGATATATGTCAAAAATGTCAAATGTCAAATTACATGGCACGGTAACATCCTTCGTGCTTTTATCTCATCCTCACCATGTATAAATAAATTTATGTAACAATTCTATTAGCACGGCAACACCCTTCGTGCGTTCAACTCATCTTTCCCAAGTGATCGTATAATAGAGCCAACCAAATCACAATAACACAATAATAGGAATTACTAAGTAGGGGATGCGCAAGTAACAACAATATACAAGGATACACATGTGGGTCACAATAAAGGACTAAATAGAAAGCACGTGAGTAACAACAACAATTGGAAAACAGGAGGTATCAACTTCAATTAACTACCATATTGGAAGCCTAAAATACAAATATAACAATTAAGAAGAAAACACATGTTCTTTACAAGTTAACAAGTAAGGGCATGAATGGCTAGCATGGTGGAATGCTTATACTAAAATGCAACAGAATAGATACAACATGAGTATAAATATAAAAGCAGGAATAGACATGGTAATTGCAAGTTAAGCAAGTAAAAGACATGGACAGTTCAACAACAATTGTGATAACGGTCAAGTATAGGACAATAACAACAAGTCACTCCAAATATGTAAATACAACAACACAGCTCCGTATACACGGGAAACATATACCACATCATAATGCATGTCCCTCGTCCTCACCTGCACGGAAACACCCTTCGTGCCATGACCTCACCATAACATAGAAACATAAAAATATAAATGAAATGGCACGACATCACCCTTCATGCTTTACACTCTTCCTCACATGATAATGAATAAAAATGGCACCGCATCACCTTTCGTGCTTTACACTCTTCCTCACATGATAATGAATATAAAATGGCATGGTAACACCCTTCGTTCTATGCACTCTTCCTCACATGATAATGAATATAAAATGGCATGCCAATGTATTCTTACAATTTTCATCTCGTTGATCAAGTTATAACAAACTAATTCTTGATATCTATCATTTAATTTTATGTCCTCAGTATGTAAGAGTCAAGTAAGGTATTAAGCAGAATGTCACCAAAATTTTACAAACAGAATTATAACATAATCCACCTCCCGAGCATGAAACCCTCGCACATACATATACGCTCGTCACCTCATATATGTATTACCCCCGCATGTAGCATACAAATGAAAACTAGGAGGAAAAATTCCCTCAACAAAGCTAGGCAAAATACTTACCTCAATTTGGCTAATCCAACACTAAATTTAGCCTTTTCCTCTACAAATTTGCCTCCGCTCGACTTAATCTAGCCAATGACGACTTGAATACACCACATAATACAAGAGAAAACAATTTTAATTAATAAAGCTATAAATTTTATTCAATTTCTAAAAAGTCAAGAAAAGTCAAACCCCGGGCCCGCCTGGTCAAAACCCGGGTCCAAAGGTAGGTATTGACTACCCATAGCCGCACGAATCCAAATATGTGTTTTGTTTTCAAATCTGAGTCTTATTCGACTCTCAAATCTCAAATTTTCATTTTCCAAAACTTTGACAAAATTCCCAAATTTTTCCATAGTTTTCCCATGAATTTGATGTTTAATCTTGTATAAAATCATGAAATATAGTTGTAAGTTGATTAAAGATACTTACCCAATGATTTGGTATGAAAATCTCCTCTCAAAATTGCCTCACGTCGAAGCTAGGGTTCAAAAATATGAAAAATGAAGCAAAAACTCGGAATTCTCAGCACTTAACAGGCTGCAGATGTTGCATTTGCGAATGAACAGTGTTTTCGCAATTGCCATAAAAGATTGGCAATTGCGGATGAACAGTGTTTCCAAAATTACCATAAAAGGTTGGCAATTGCGGATGAACAGTGTTTTCGCAGTTGCCATAAAATGTTCGCAATTGCGAATGAACAATGTCACACCAGAAACCAGCAAAACCCAAACTTCTCCGAAATGATCCGAAACCACCCCGAAACTCATCCGGAACCTCTCGGACACAAACCATATATGAATTTCAATCATAAAACACGCTACCGACCTGCTCACGCACTCAAAACACTGAAAAGAGGTCGTCTTAACCCGATATTGACCATGGTCAAACTCCCAAATTTCTTAACTTTACTAGTCTCTCAACCAATGATCCAAAAATACACCCAAGCCCCTCGGGACTCCAAAACAAAAGTGCCCACCAGTCTAAAAACATCATACGAATTAGTTCGCGCGATCAAATTGCCAAAATAACACCTAGAACTACGAATTGGACACCAAATCAAATGACATTTTCAAGAAAGCTTTGAAATCTCTATTTTTACCACCGGACGTCCAAATCACGTCAAACCGACTCTGTTTCCCACCAAATTTCATAGATAAGTCAAAAATATTATATTGGACCTATACCGGGCTCTGAAACCAAAATACGCACCCGGTATCAGCAATGCCAAACATTCAATCAATTCTTAAAAATATTATTTTTTTCAGACTTTTAATTTTCAATAAAAATTCGTAACTCAAGCTAGGGACCTCAGAATTCGATTATGGGCATATGCCCAGATCCCATATTTCAATACGGACCCACCGGGACCATTAAAATACGGTTCTGAGTCCATTTACTCAAAATATTGATCCAAATAAACTAAAATTAGCTTTTAGGCAAAAATTCTTATTTTTATCAGTTTTGCTTTAGCGTATAAGCTTCCCAGGTCAATACTCAGACTGCGCACGCAAATCAAGAAAGGCTAGAATAAGGCTCTAAAGGCTTCGAATCACAGAGTTTGGTCCTAAATCACCGAGCGAAGTGCAAATACTCAAAAGGACTGGTCGGGTCGTTACATTCTACACTACTTAAACACACGTTCGTCCTCGAACGTGCCAGGAGTCGTTCCAAAGCTATCAAATCACGGTGTAACGTTACTATGCATAACCCCGGGGTGATCCCACATCACCCTGTTCCACATAAGCCCGCCAACACAACACAATTAGAGATCCTTATTTCAACCTTGGTCCTGAAACATTAGAACTCAATCTCTATCATCCAGAATTCATTGCAAGACCCGAATCCCACATCTACACACTCTATAAGTCTGAACAAGCTGTATCAAGTCACAACCATAACACAAGATGTAATCACATGATATACCCCATCACCGACACTCACAATAGAATCTGCTGACCACCATTACTACCCAAAACAAATCCAAAATAAATCTAGTGCCGGTTGCAAACCTCATATCGATTAGAACCTCGTTCAAAACCTTCGTACCTTGCCGATGATGAAAGAAACATGCATAACCACTTAACCACTCATATGATCAATAAGCCAAGAAACTCTTTCGCCCGACCAGGGCTATTGTCCACATCCTCAACAAAATATAGTGTTATTCTTCCAAACCTTCCTCATTCCAATACGATAGCGCAAATCTCAGGTCTAGAAACCTCATCTCAGCCAATACGAGCAGCCACACACAACCCGGTTCCATACACTAACAAGTAATAATTCAGACATGACAGATAACAGTAAGAAAACTAAATAAGAAAACTACTAAGCAAGTTAAGCAAGCAGGGAAAATTTAGCATGTTACTATGAACTATTTACAACAGGGTGAAAGCAATATACACGAAATAGAAATAAGGAGCCACATTTCATCACTGTACTGTTGCAGCGTGCAACCCGATCCCATCATATCAATATATATAGGGTACCCTTCGAGCCATAATGCTCGGGTTCACTGATCACATGTGCATCAATATCAAGCGCAACCGAGTGCAAAAAATATAACAGTGGGAAAAATTATTGGGAACAAACAATACTGATAAAGACAAGCACAACTATGGTGCAATAAGAAAATCATCATCACAAATGCTACCTCGCCCATAATGCCATGAGGCCTAAACTGAATCGTAATACGCGTGTAAAGAATCACGTAACACTTACAACCCATCATAGTATGAGAGAGAAATATATATCATAAACCAAGTGTTACATCTCGCGTTTTCGTACATTAAAAGTTTCGTCTTCAGTTAATTGACATAGACTCGGGGATGAGATCATCATGACGTTAAGGTATTTATGCTATTTATAACAAGCGATAAAGAAGTGTCATGAAGGATAAATGGTACACGAATTAAAAAAAACGAGTTTCATTGAAAGTGGCCAATTTGGGATAAAATACGGGTCAAGCGAAAATACCCGATAATTATTGAGTAGTACCATGCAAGGTACCATATCACCACGGTAGTATAATGTATAAAGTATATATGAAGTATATTAAAAATAAGTAGAATTTTAAGTAATTTTTGGCAATTTTTAAATTATACGGGTAATTGGTTAATTACCGGATAATGAAACATTACCCAGTTAACTAATAAGTGGATAAAAATTAACAAAATTACACCCCAAAAGAAACGTGGAAGCCAACCACTTTCCAAACAATGACTCATGGTCACGTTTGGAGTAGGTGGCTACCTAGGGATTAATTAACATTTAATAAGTAGCTTACTACTTCCTTTTTGACAAGAGAACAAAAGATGTTCAATTAAAAAGTAAGAAACGTTAGTTCTTTGATCTTAGTTATCTCATTTTAGGATCAGAACACACCATGAATCATTGATTGATATATTAATCTTAGATCAAAAGAAACATTTGAAGTAGAAGCAAAATTTCGTTTCAAAAAAGCTTCATAGATCAGAAGTAATTTTCGTTCAAAAATTCAAAGAAGCACAAGCTTAGTTTCGTTCAAAGTATTTCAGCATAATTCCATCAAAATTTTGCGGTAACAAAAGAGTACGGTGCAATCTTCAAGAATATTATACGGAGTTTTCCTTACTCCAGGTATGTTTAGGTCATCCCTTCTTTCTTTTGGCATGGTCCAAATTATACAGAAGAAACGAGCAAACACACAGTTTCCATAAATTACTCTATTCATAGAAATAGTAGGGGTGTCTATATTCTTGATTTTCCTATGAGAATTATTATTATCTTCTGTTCATGGGTCTCAGAATAATACGCAGTTGAAAAAGTTTATCCGGAAGGAATATTGAGATTATTATGTGTTTTTCATGCATTTCACCCATTTATACATGTGTATTGACCCATGACCAAATGGCGTTATATACACGTATATATGTAAATATATGTATATGGGATATGAGAAAAGGTTACGACGTTATATATGCACCACCACCTAATCAGTTGGTATATGTTGATCATGTTGCCCATAGTGGCCGAAACGATATGATGGGATGCCCTCGGTGGCTTGATGATATTATGTACACTCATACCTATGCATGACATGACATTTATACGCACGTGCATACCATTATGAATGTTTCAGAATTTACAAAGTTATTCAGATTTAAAGACGTGTTTCTTTATTCCATGTTTCATCTATGTCTTTTACGTACTAATTTTCATCCCTTACATACTCAATACATTTTTCATACTGACTCCCTATTTCACGGGGCCTGTATTTCATGCCCACAGGTTCAGGTAGGTAAGCTGACGGTCCCCCTTTTTAGGATCCCTGATCAGCAAGAGTTGGCGTGCTCCTCTTGATCTGGAGCTGCTTTTGCTTTTGGTACGATACGTTTTTATATATACATGGGTATGATGTGGCTCAGTCCCGTCTTTGTACAATTATTTTTCTATTAAAGATCTGTAGATAGTATGTCTAGTTGGGTTGTATGTGGCCTTGTCGGTTTTCAGTTTTGGATGTATAGTTGTCTATAACAGCCTTGCTGGCTCGCCCACTGTATTTTGCATGTATATGTACATATGCCTTATTGGCAGGTTTCCTTCATGTATGTTATTTTCATAATTCAGTAGATGTTATTCAGGTTCATGTCTTAGATGATTGCTTAGGGGTGTTTGATAGGTAGGACTCAAGCACCCATCGCAGCCCATCGGTTTGGGTCGTGACGAAAGTGGTATCAGAGCAGTTCTGTCCTAGGGTTGTCTACACACCGTGTCTAGTGGAGTCTTGTTTATGAGTGTGTTGTGCACCACACTTATAGACAGGAGGCTACAAGACATATATGATGTTATCCTCTTTTTCTATCTCAAATCATGCGATACAAGAATTCATGTTCCTAACGATATGTTATATTTCAGCGATGCCTCCAACGAGTACGGCCGCCCAGAATGGAAAGTCCGTGATTGGTGAGACTACTAGTCGAGCGGCACGAGTTACCAAGTCTCGGGGAGAGTCTCATGGTGAAGTTCCATCTCAGACTTCACATATTTGCCATTTCCAGAAGAGCTCTGAGGGGCACCAGATCTAGTGCCCGTCCTTGTACATTCAGCAACTCAGCCAGATACACTGGGTCAGGAGATGAGAGATGTTTTTCAGCTATTAACCCGATTAGTAGCCGTGCAGGCTCGACGCCAGGAAATAGGTATTGGTCATGCAGATAGGTTCGTCAGTGCGAGGGTTCTGACTTCATTAATTTAGACCCTCCGGTATTCACTGGGGCAGATCAGAATAAGGACCCTCAGGTATTTATTGATAGAGTGCAGAGGACATTACGGGTATTGAAGGCCACTGCGACTGAGTTAGTTGAGCTGGCTTCCTATAGACTCCGAGATGTTGTAGTTAATTAGTACGAGTCTTGGGAATTGTCTAGAGGCGAGGATGCCTCTCCAGCAGTATGGTAGGAGTTTACAGAAGCTTTTCTTCGTCATTATCTGCCACCAGAGCTTAGGCGGGCCAGAGTTGATAGGTTCTTGACCCTTCGACAAGGTTACATGAGTGTTCGGGAGTACATTCTTCAGTTTGATTCATTGTCTAGGTATGCTCCCACTATTATATCTAAGATGGAGGATCGGATTCACCGGTTCGTGATGGGATTAGAGCCTCACTTGCTTAACGATTGTATGTCGGTCTCACTTCAGCCAGACATGGATATTTCTCGTATTTAGGCATACACTCAAGGTGTAGAGGTCTTCGCGTACTTCAGCTAGCGCACCCCCTCAATTTGGTGGTAAGAGATTTTATCATTCCACATATTCAGGGTCTGGTCAGAATTTCAGGGCCTTAGGTTCTCAGTATAGGGGTGAGCCAAATTAGATGAGGCCGCCTTTGCCACGATGTGCTCAATGTGGTAAGTAGCATATCGGGCAGTGCCATATGGGATTAGGTGTTTGTTATACTTGTGGTTATCCGGGCCACGTTATGAGGGATTGTCCGATAAGAGGTGATGCAAGCATAGCTCAGCCAGCGGGATCTGTAGCTGGTTTGTCATCATCAGTACACCCCATGGGCAAGGTCCACAAGAACCAATAAGTTGTGGTAGAGGCAGAGGCGGATCATCTAGCTCGAGCAGTCCTCAGAACCATATTTATGCGTTGGCAGGACGATAGGACCAGGAGTCATCGCCTGATATTGTTACAGGTATATTATCAGTCTCTTCATATGATGTATATGCACTGATTGACTTAGGTTCCACCTTATCATACGTTACCCCATTGGTTGCTAGTAAGTTTGAAATAAAACATGAATTGGTTAAACCTTTTGAGGTGTCTACACATGTTGGGGACTCAGTGATAGCTAAGCAAGTATATATGGGTTGTATAACAATAGTTCATGGTTGATCTACCGTAGTAGACTTAATCTAGTTAGATATGGTAGAATTTGATGTTATAATGGGCATGGATTGGTTGGATTCTTATCATGCCAACGTTGATTGTAGAGCAAAGATAGTCCGATTTCAATTTCCAGGGGAGCCTGTTTTGGAGTGGGAAGGTAATACGGCGTCGCCGAGAGGTAGATTTATTTCCTATCTCAAGGTAAGGAAGATGATCGGAAAGGCTATATTTATCACTTAGTTCGGGTTCAGGATATGGAAGTGGAGTCACCAACCATTCAGTCCATTCCTGTGGTTAATGAATTTCCCGATGAGCTACCAAGTCTCCGCCAGAACGAGAAATTGAGTTTGCTATTAACCTACTACCAGATACTCACCCAATATCTATTCCTCCCTATAGAATAGCCCCCACAGAGCTAAAAGAGTTGAACGAACAACTAAACGACTTGCTTCAAAAAGGCTTTATCAAACTAAGTACATCACCGTGAGGAGCACCTGTGTTATTTGTAAGGAAGAAAGATGGTTCCTTACGGATGTGTATTGATTATCGACAGTTGAATAAGGTGACGATCAAAATTAAGTACCCGCTCCCGAGGATTGATGATTTATTTGATCAGTTGCAAGGTGCCAAGTGTTTTTCAAAGATAGACTTGAGGTCTGGGTACCATCAGGTAAGGGTTAAGGATGAAGATATTCCAAAGACAACATTCAGGACCAGAAACAGGCACTTTGAGTTTTGTGTTATGTCATTCGGTTTGGCCAATGCCCCAGCTGTATTCATGGATTTGATGAACCGTGTGTTTGGGCCCTTTTTAGATCTGTTCGTAATTGTATTTATCGATGATATATTGGTGTATTCTTGTTCAGAGGCTAAGCATGCAGTTCATCTGCGTACTGTGCTCAGAGTTCTACAAAAAGGGAAGTTGTATGCCAAATTCTCTAAGTGTGAATTCTGGTTAAACTCTGTAGCTTTCCTTGGGCATTTCGTTTCGAGTGAAAGCATCCGAGTGGAAACACAAAAAATTGAGGCAATAAAGACTTGGCCTAGACCCACGACACCGACAGAGGTTCATAGCTTTCTTGGTTTGACAAGTTATTACAGGAGATTTGTAGAGGGATTTTCTTCCCTTTCACCACCTTTGACAAAGTTGACTTAGAAGGGAGCAAAGTTTCAATGGATTGATGCTTGCGAACGGAGTTTCCAGACATTAAAGGACAAATTAATGTCAACACTAGTTCTAACGCTTCCAGAAGGGACCGATGGTTACGTTATCTATTGTGACACTTCAAGCGTTAGGTTGGGTTGTCTGCTGATACAACATGGTAAAGTTATGTCTTATGCTTCTAGGCAACTAAGAAAGCACGAGAAGAACTACCCGACCCACGATTTAGAGTTAGCTGCGGTGATTCATGCACTAAAGATGTTGAGGCACTACTTGTATGGCATTCATGTTGATATCTATATGTATCATAAGAGCCTCTAGTACATCTTCAAGCAAAAGGAATTGAATCTACGTCAAAGAAGATGGTTGGAGCTATATAAAGACTATGACGTTGATATTTTATACCATCCAGGGAAGGCGAACGTAGTATCCGACGCCCTCACCCGTAGATCTATGGGTAGCCTGTCGTATTTACAGCCAAAAAAGAGGGGAATAGCCCATGAGGTTCATCAGCTAGCTAGTTTTGGAGTTTGGTTACTAGACTCAGGTGATATTGGAATTGTCGTTCAGGATACGACAACATCCTCTTTAGTAACTGAAGTAAAGCAACGCTAGTACGAGGATCATGTGTTAGTTCATTATAGGGATACCACCCTTCATAAGGAGAAAAATCCGTTTGAAATTACAGAAGATGGGGTCCTCAAATATCGAGGAAGATTATGTGTGCCTAATATTGCAGGGCTACGTCGGCAGGTTATGGGAGAAACTCACTATTCTCGTTGTTCTATCCATCCAGGAGCAACAAAGATGTATCATGATATCAGGGAAGTGTATTGGTGGGACGGAATGAAAAAAGATATAGCAGAATTTGTTTCTTAGTGTCCTAACTATCAGCAGGTCAAGATTGAGCATCAAAAACCCGGTGGGTTATTGCAAGCTATGGAGATTCCGACTTGGAAATGGGAAGTAATCAATATGGACTTCATCGTAGGTTTACCTCATACCCGGCATAAGTTCGACTTGATATGGGTGATTGTTGATAGACTTACAAAGTCAGCCCATTTTTTGCACGTTAGGACTGCATATTCCTCAGAGGATTATGCAAGGCTTTATATAAGGAGATAGTACGACTGCATGGTGTCCCCATATCTATTATCTCAGATTGAGGAGCTCAATTTACAGCTAACTTCTGGAGGTCCTTCCAAAAAGGATTGGGGACTCAAGTAAGTCTTAGTACAACATTTCATCCCCAGACAGACGGATAGGCTGAGTGTATTATTCAGACATTGGAGGATATGTTACGAGCTTGTGTAATAGACTTCAAAGGTAGCTGGGATGATCATCTGCCACTTATTGAGTTCGCGTATAATAATAACTACCATTCCAGCATTCAGATGGCTCCATACGAAGCTCTTTACGGACAAAAGTGTAGGTCGCCTATAGGGTGGTTCGATATTGGAGAATCTAAATTACATGGGCCAGACCTGGTTCATCGAGCCATAGAAAAAGTAAAGTTGATCCGGGATCAGCTATTG
This sequence comes from Nicotiana tabacum, assembly GCF_000715075.1. Taxonomy (NCBI): domain Eukaryota; kingdom Viridiplantae; phylum Streptophyta; class Magnoliopsida; order Solanales; family Solanaceae; genus Nicotiana; species Nicotiana tabacum. The sequence continues at coordinate 32,410,586 of NC_134090.1, read as the reverse complement.
ACAGCTTAGAGTCATCAGAAGTCATATTCTGATGTACGGCGACGAGATTTAGAGTTCGGGGTTGATGATTGGGTATTCTTAAAGGTGTCACCTATGAAGGGTGTGATGAGATTTGGCAAAAAGGGCAAACTTAGCCCACAGTATGTTGGGCCTTATAGGGTCATTCGGAGATTGGGCCAAGTATCTTATGAGTTAGAATTACCCTCAGAATTGGAGTTTGTCCATTCGGTTTTTCATGTATCTATATTACGGAAGTACATTGCCAATCCTACCTGAGTGGTGCCCACGGATGATGTACAAATTACAGAGGACTTATCATACAAGGAAATTCCAGTTGCCATCTTAGACCGACAAATCTGCAAGCTATGGAATAAGGAGGTAGCCTCCGTGAAAGTACTTTGGAGGAACAACAATGTGAAAGAAATAACTTGGGTAGCCGAGGAAGACATAAAGTCTAGATATCCCTACTTATTTCCTCCTCTAGAGAAGGGTCCGACTGAGACGTCATAACCATAAGGTACGTGTATAAATTCTTGTGTTGGTTATTGTCATTGGTCGTGTGAGGCCATTGCCGTTTTTCATTATTATGGTTCTGTGTGGCGTTAGATTATTAAGCTTTTACGGTGAGAGTTGGTAGTAGTGTTGTTACAAAGGCAAACCTGCAAAAGTTATATAAATCACGGGGAGTTGAACATTCAAGGACGAATGTTTTTAAGAGGGGAGGATGTTACATCTCACGTTTTCGTACGTTAAAAATTTCGTCTTCAGTTAATTGACATAGACTCGAGGATGAGATAATCTTTACGTTAACGTATTTATGCTATTTATTACAAGCGATAAAGAAGTGTCATGAAGGATAAAGGGTGCACGAATTAAAGAAAATGAGTTTCATTGAAAGTGGCCAATTTGGAATAAAATATGGGTCAAGCGAAAATACCCGATAATTATTGAGTAGTACCATGCAAGGTACCATATGACCACGGTAGTATAATGTATAAAGCATATATAAAGTATATTAAAAATAAGTAGAATTTTAAATAATTTATGGCAATTTTTTAATTATGCGGGTAATTGGTTAATTACCGAATAACGAAACATTACCTAGTTAACTAATAAGTGGATAAAAATTAATAAAATTACACCCCAAAAGAAACGTGGCAGCCAACCACTTTCCAAACAATGACTCATGGTCACGTTTGGAGCAGGTGGCTACCTAAGGGTTAATTGACATTTAATAAGTAGCTTACTACTTCCTTTTTGACAAAAGAACAAAAGATGTTCTTAATTAAAAAGTGAGAAACGTTAGTTCTTAGTTCTTAGTTATCTCATTTTAGGATCAGAACACACCATGAATCATTGATTGATATATTAATCTTATATCAAAAGACACATTTGAAGCAGAAGCAAAATTTCGTTTAAAAAAAGCTTCATAGTTCAGAAGCAATTTTCGTTCAAAAATTTAAAGAAGCAGAAGCTTAGTTTCGTTCAAAGTATTTCAACATAATTCCATCAAAGTTTTGCGGTTACAAAAGAGTACGGTGCAATCTTCAAGAATATTATATGGAGTTTTCCTTACTCCAGGTATGTTTAGGCCATCCCTTCTTTCTTTTGGCATGATCCAAATTATACAGAAGAAACGAGCAAACACACAATTTCCATAAATTACTCTATTCATAGAAATAGTAGGGGTGTCTATATTCTTGATTTCCCCATGAGAATTATTATTATCTTCTGTTCATGGGTCTCAGAATAATACGCAGTTGAAAAAGTTTATCCGGAAGGAATATTGAGATTATTACGCATTTTTCATGCATTTCACCCATTTATATATGTGCATGCATTGACCCCTGACCAGATGGCGTTATATACGCGTATATATGTAAATATATGTATGTCACGCCCCCTTTTTTTTCCTTCTTGACGGGGAAGTCTGGGTTTCGACATTCATGGGGGAAATAACTCGTTTCCTTTTGAGAATTGGGTATTTGAAGAGTCGCTACCTAATGGATTATGGTGCGTTAGGGCACTTTGATCAATTAACTCATGGACTAGTTTGCATTACCAGAGATTTAGGGTAATGGCTCAAAATAACCTTGAGGGGAAGGTGTTAGGCACCCCTCGCGGTCCACAACAGTGGGTCCCGTCCGAACTTAAACTATGTGAATTAGTCATTTTAACAAATAAACAGTTTTAACATGTTCTTGCAAGTAAAGACATGTTTTGACATCCTAAGTACATGTATGGTTCAAATAATGAAAACAAGAGAAAAGGTTTGAACATATGTAAAGAGAAGTAAATTCATCTAAAACATATAGGAATTGGGAAAAGAGGGGTCCTAGGTTGGTTAGCTTATAGGATCATACCCACAAAATGCCAGGTAAACACTCTTCAACGAGGAGCTACACGTGACATTAGCGCGTAGTCATCATATCGTTACTACCCAATTCTCTCCGCTTGGTCATAGCCTAAAGAGTTCTAGCAACCTTTAAAGATATCCTATCAGTGCACTACCCATCCCTTCCTTATGGCCCTGGAGGTAGTCGTGACCTCTAATTTAGGTAGTTTCTAGACCATCCTAAGGTACTTAAAGGAAAAAAATCTAGGCGTCAATCAAAACAGTTAGGACTGCATTTAAAGAGGGAACAATTAAAGGCTCACATTTACCTCTATAAATATAATAAGTAAGTGCACGTCTCAAACAACAGTTTCAGGCACTTAAAAACCTTAGAACATGATATCTAGGTGAGCAGAAAGTATACAGCATTGAATTAGGACCAGAGTGTCAAAGAATTGGATCCTACTAGACTACCGATTTTAGACCTGTTGATTATGAGCAATCACTGGTAACAGAACACAGTTTTGTAGTTTATAGAATTTTAATCGCCCTATAGGCTTGCCTAAGTGTGTAATAGTGATGTCCTAAGAGCATGATATCTATATTGATTAGGAATGCAGTAAAACAGTAAAACAATTTTTAAACGGCAATTTGGGATCCTATGGACATGTTTTCTAGCGGTATTAATTGAGGCAGCATTTGAAAACCTTTTTAAGAAGCGACATATTTATTTAATTAAACCACTTCAAAATATATAACCACGAATTGAACTGATTTTCTAACTTACTGTTTAAGTCCTATAGGCATGACTTTTAGTTAAGCAAGGCAAAATAAACAACATTCATTTAACCAAAGCGAAACCCCTATAGGCATGACTTCTATAGAGCTGATTTTTAGCCCTATAGGCATGATCTCTATTATTAAAGCCATTTTAGATCCTATAGGCGTAGTTTCTAATTGTGTGGAAGGAAAGCAAACATAACAAAAACATTGAATCAGTATGGACCCTATAGGCATGGTATCTACCCAATTTACCCAATATATATAACTACCCTCCCTTTTTCACTAATCACCCCACTATTTATTTACAATAGTTATTACAGACCAATGAATTGAATAAAAAATAAAGAACAGAAATTAATCTATAGGGAGCCTGAAGTAGGCCCAAATAATTTCCATGCCTCCAATAGCCTAAAATGCCCAAGGTTCATAGCCAATTCTATGTCTTGGTGTGTTAGAGTTCCCTAAGGACCTTAAGGATCCCGGGCAGTGCTCACACCTAGACCTTTCTCAAATAACAACTGATTTAAGTGCAGTGTGGAAATGCCAGCCCTGACATGCCAGAGTCCAGAGAGATCTCAAGGGTCTCAAGGCAATACCCATATCAGAGGGACAGAACCTAGTATTTTAAGAGTAAGTGGAAGTTCATAGTAGTTTGAAAAAGTTTAATAGAAAGGTCTTAGGACTGAAAAAAACTTCTGAAAACCAATTAGTGCTAAAACAGTTTGAGGGGAAGTGTGAAGAAAACAATTCGCCATCAGAACACAAGTCATAGAACAAGTTTTAAGAACCACTTTCACACAAGGGGATATGTCACGACCCCAAAACCGACCCGATCGTGATGACACCTATCGTGAAACTAGGCCAGCCGCCACAACTCTCGAATCAACCATTTTTAAATAAAAGTTATTTTTTTACCATTTATAAACAATAGTTCTCATAATGAAAATTTTTAAAGAAAAATGCGGAATAATTACACAAGCCCGACATCGAGGTGTCACTAGTCAGGAGCATCTACCAAGGTCTGAATACAACAAGAGTCTAAAAATGTACTAAATACAGTAATGAAAAATGAGGGAGGAAAGTAGTGCTGCGAACGTTGTGCAACCACCTTGCTAACTCCGACGACTCCGCCTCCGAGCAATCAACACCCGCTATCGGGTTCCAAAATACTTGAATCTGTACACGAGGTGCAGGGACTAATGTGAGTACTCAAACCCAGTAAGTAATAAGAGTAAATAAAGACTGAGCAGTAGGAAACGATGAATCCACATTTATGATAAACTCAATAAGCACAACAGGCTTTCAAATAGAATATGAGTCAATCGTCTCATTTAAAATCCATCTTTTGGTAAAAATCATTTAAAAATGCTTTACAATAGTTTCAGTAAGGGTTCAATACCATATATAATAAAAGAGATAAAAATCATAATCGGCCCCTCGGGCAAACCATAGTTCGTATACAACCCCTCGGGCAAAACAGAAATCATAAACACCTCATATCATAAAAGTCTTAGTGGAAATAGCAAAGCCAAAATCAGTGATTAAATACCGAATATCTCATAAAAACTCCAGCTTAAATGAAAGTTGTTTGAAAGCATTTGTTCAACATTTTCAACAGAGGCTTAGTATAAAGAGGAGTGGAAACAGCAATTTCATAAAAAAGCCCCTCGGGCAAAGCATCACTCATATATGTATACAGCCCCTTGGGCAAGCTTCTCAATCATTCGAGACTCAACTCCTATCAATCAGCATTCACACTCAGCACTCACACTCTATAAGTACCATATAGTAACAGCTGCGGTGTGCAGCCCGATCCATATATCGCTGCGGCGTGCAGCCCAATCCATATATATATATTCGACTGCGCTCACTAGGTGTGTGTAGATTCCGGAGGGGCTCCTACAGCCCAAGCGCTATATCGCAGCTCGATCCATACACACACACACACACAGATATATATATATATATATATATATATATATATATATATATATATATATATATATAGCGGCGTGCAGCCCGATCCATAAATATATAATCCTCACAACCAGGCCCTCGGCCTCTCTCAATCATTAACATTACCATCAGACCCTCGGTCTATCTTAGTAAATACCCTCACAATCAGACCCTCGGTCTATCTCAGTCAATACCCTCACAATCAGACCCTCGATCTATCTCAGTAATCAACCTCACAATCACTCGGACCATCAATAAAACAGGGAACTCAACCCAAATAGTTTTCACATTGTTTAAGAATTAAAGTGATAAAACGAGGTTTAAACAATATACAGGTAAATCATGATTGAGGATATGCTTTCAAACATGGCATACAACCCAAAATAAAGACTGAGGTCGGCACAAGGCCCCAAACATAGCATACAGCCCAAAATATAATATCAATATCTAAAATATGGAATATCATAAGATTTAAAATCAAATACGCGACTTAACAGTCGTACGGGACGGACCGAGTCACAATCCCCAACGGTGCACGACTCCACGCTCGTCATCTAGCGTGTGCGTCACCTCAAGTAGCACAACGACGTGAAATCCGGGGGTTTCAAACCCTCAAGACAACATTTACAATCATTACTTACCTCGATCCGGTCCAAACTCTAGCCTGCGATGCCTTTGCCCTCACGAATCAACCTCCGGATGCTCCAAATCCAGCCATAACCAGTACATAACTATTAAAATATACTAAGGGAACAAAGCCCACTAAAAAATATCCAATTTACATCAAAAATCCCGAAAGTGCTCAAACTCGCCCCCAGGGCCCACGTCTTGGAATCCGATAAAAGTCACATAAATAGAATCCTCTTCCTCTCACGAGTCTATACATACCAAGAACATCAAAATTGGACCTCAATTGCCCCTTCAAATTCCCAATTTACACTCTCCAAATCCAAGCCTTAATTCCCCAATCTTTTAGGCTTTAATTTCCACATTTTTCATGATTAAACAAGTAAGAATCAACATAGGATCGAGTATTGAGTTCAAAAATCTTACCTCCAAGTGTTTCCCTTCGATTCACTCTTCAATCTTTCTCAAAAGCTCCAAAAATTGCTCAACAATGGAGAAAATAGACCAAAAATCGCGAACTCACTTTTTAAACATTCTGCCCTAAGCCTGAAATCCTTCATCGCAATCGCGGAACTTCCTTCGCGATCACGAAGCACAATCTACCAGGCCCTCAAATTTACTCTACGCGAACGTGGTGAGGTCCACGTGAACGCGATGCTCAAAACTTTAAACCTATACGAACGAGAATAGATCCACGCGAACGAGATCCACCACTTGCCCAACTTATGCGATCGCGACTCACACTACGCGATCTCGAAGAAAAACTTGACCTGCCCTCATCACATCCCTACGTGATCGTGAGACTCCCTACGCGATCGTGAAGGAGAAATCTCTGCAACAGCTGAAACTCAAAACCTGCAACTCCAAACAATAAGGAATGGTTCGATTGACCACCCGAAACTCACCCGAGGCCCTCGGAACCTCAACCAAACATGAAAACATATCCCATAACATTATTAAAACATGTTCCAACCTTCGGAACGCTCAAAACAAAATCAAGACACTAAATCACATCGGATTCAAGCCTAAGAATTTCAAGAACTTCCAGATTCCACTTTTGATCAGAAACCCAACCAAACCACGTCCGAACGACCTGAAATTTTGCACACACATCATAAATGACACAACAGAGCTATTGCAACTTCCGGAATTCCATTCTGACCCCTATATCAAAATCTCATCTATCAATCGGAAAATGCCAAAATCTTAATTTCGCCAATTCTAGCCTAAACCTTCCACAGACTTCCAAAATGCATTTCGATCACACTCCTAAGTCCCAAATCACCTAGCGGATATAACCAAATCATAAAAACTCCGATCCGAGATCATATACCGACAAGTCAAATCTTGGTCAAACTTTTTCAAATATCAAGCTTCAAATTGAGAACTGTTCTTCCAATTTTATTCTGATTACCCTGAAAACCAAAACCAACGATTTACATAAGTCATGATACATCACACAGAGCAAGTCATGCCCAAGAACTGTCTAGCAAAGTGCAAAAGCTCAAAATGACCGGTTGGGACATTACATCCTTCCCCACTTAAATTCGTCCTCGAACGTGCCCAGAGTTGTTACAAAAGCCCATCAATCACTGAATAACCTTACCATAAACATACCTAGGGGAAATCCCATGTCACCCTATCTTATATAGGTCCGATAACACAATGTAACTGAAATTTCACCATCCAACCTAGCCTATAAACCCTAGGACCACATTTCTAATTCTGAAATCATCCACAAGATCAAAATCTCACATTTATACCCCGAATAGGCCCGAATAAGCTGTAATAACCCATACCTGCAACCTCGGTGCAATTACATGATATACCACATAACTCAAACGTTTGTAGCGATAACTTCTAGTCACAACAGCTGCGCACAACAACCGAATATCGATAGGAAATCTCTTATCAACTAAAGTCTCATTCCAACACTTTCATATACTACCAATGATAAATGAAACACACAGTAAGACATAACCGTTTTCTCAGATCAACCATTCATTAAGCCACTTCTCTTTAGCAAGGACCATAGCAAATTTCTGCGTCGAACCTCGATGTTATCCTTTCAACATACTGATATCAAATCCGTTTGCAGTCATTAAAGATCCCAACGATCTCATCTAATCCAACATAACTACTCTGGTGACATTGACACATCAATACAGACTAAAGCCACGACTTGTACAATCCATGCACCAATAAGCCACAATCTGAACTTACTCAAATCATGAAAATGACTCAAATGAAAGAGCCGTGTCGCAAGCTCACTAGTACCACCACAATACAAGGCTGAGAATCCGCCACACATTGTAGAAACAAAACACACGAATCTAACCCGCAGGATCATACTTCCACATAGCTTCACTCCAATGCGCGACCTCGTCCAAACACTGGTCCACATGAGACACCTTAAGTTACTATGCTCAAAATCGACAACCGTGAGCAATATGATGTCTAAAACCAAAGAAATCATCATAATCACCGCGAGGCAATTCCATAACACCACACAACTCGAAATGACATATCCGATACGCCATCCACCGAGCAATACCCAGTGCTCTTCCCGCTCGAATTCCACTTTAGAGGCCCTAATAACACCGCACCACATGAGCCTATAACCAACAAATCCTAACGTCTCGCATTCCAGAAAGATAACTCATAAATCCCCCTGATTACTAATGGCTCAATAACAACCGAATCAACACATCCCTCACCAATAGCAACCCGAAGTCAACAAAGGTGTCTCGATATAGAACACACATCCATACAGGTCTACCAATGAACCACACCTCAACTCTAGTTACCCATAACAGATAAATAATCCTCCGAAGCTTCACAATGACTGAGTCATAGCATATACTGTCATCTGACTAACTTACCCACATCTTTGCCATCCACAACCACGAGCTAACCTATATATGAGAACTTCCAGTCTCCAAGTCCATAAAGCACATGAATTACCATATCTGATCCCAATTCCGCCGCTCGCATATATAACACACCTCTAATACTCAATCATCTCATGAGAGGTACACCTATAATTCTTCTAAGCCACCAAGCAAGCTCGAATATCATCCGTCTATTAGACAATATAGTGCCGCAATACCAATAAAGAATTCGTAACTTAAACACATCGCCCTTTCTGAAATGTTACACCCTCATCAAACCACACCAATCAGTGATCTCATTTATCTAGTCACCTGAAACTGCCTATGCTATCTAAGAATTTGTGACCTTCATTTCAAATCTGAACCGTGTCCTTACACATGCAAATCTCAATCCTACACAACATACCACATAAACCGTACCATCCTAGGATGACCACGAGAACTTCATATCCCTTATGAGCCACAAGCAACTATGTACTCCACTAGCCAAAAACATCCCATTGATCCCATCAAAATCACTATACATCCTATGCTCCTCATGCCAATAGGAAAAATATACCCCTCTAACTGTGGTGGAAACCATCTAGAACTCTCCGAATTCCTTTTGCACAACTCTAAATTGTTAGGGCTAAGTCCTTCTAACTCAACCGAGCTACACAGGTCACTAAAACACAAAAGAATTGCCGCGAAAACACCTATAGAAACTCATTACCTTGTAAGCATCCAAGAACTAATCATATCATTACCATACCGACTCGTCCTACTACCAAGCTATCCCATCTATCCGAGTTCCCTTCTAATTTACCTTCAACTTGATATTACTTCTTGCTATAACATCACCATTCCTCAACTCAGACTCACCACACGAGACCCAAGCACAAAACCATACCGTCTAAGACTCATAAGCTGCTGAATACTCTCTTAAATATTCCCAAAAGCACCACATTCAATATACTTTACTCTGAAGAGACTTCCTGCAAATCTAAATCCGTTAACTTTACCTTCCTGATACTGATACATAAAATCCCATAATTGATATAGAAATGCCATGAATCTTGACATCTTCCAATAAAAACTCAGTTTCTAGCCACACATACAACTTGAAAATACCCTTGATCAGCTGAACAAAACACCGACACAAATTTCTATCCTAGCTTTGCTGCAAAGTTCCGATGCACATAAGAATGCCTTGTTAAAGGTGTTGAGTGAGGCATATGTACCAAGCAACATCACTAGAGGAGAAATGACAAACATGGTAGGTAAGGTATTGGAAAGTCACAAGATCACTTTTTATGAAGATGAGCTGCCACCAGAAGGGTTGAGTCACAACAAAGCATTGCACATAACCGTGTAATGCAAAGATTATTTTATCACTAGGATCCTGATTGATGGAGGGTTTAGTCTCAATATTTGTCCGTTGGTAGCACTCAGAACATTGGGAAAGGGGCTGCATGAGATCAAGGATGGGGCCATCAACGTCAAAGCTTTCAACAGTTCCCAAAGGTCCACTATTGGGTAAATTAGTTTGTGCTTGCAAATGGGACCTACTTGGTTTGATGTCGATTTCCAAGTAATAGATGTGACGACATCTTACAACTTGCTGTTGGGACAATCGTGGATTCATGCTGCTGGGGCTGTAGCGTCAACACTACATCAGGCAGTGACGTTTGAGGGGAATCACCAAGAGGTGATCATTCACGGCGATGGTAGCAATCCCATATATAGTCGCCAAACCATCCCAGCGATCGAAGGAAGAAGAAAGATAGGCGGGGAAACCTATCACCACATCGAGCGAGTCAACGCCGTTGACAAAGACAAATGGTGGGACAACAAAATTGAAAGCATATTGAACTGGAGAGGATATGAATCTGGCAAGGGACTTGGCAAGAACCTCCAAGGAATCGCCAAGCCTATCAAACTGAAGAAACATGGCACCACTTTTGGTCTGGGATGCGAGTATACATGGGAGAAATTCAACAACTAGTCACTACCATGGCATGGTCCACACTACATACTGGAGGAGCCAATACCACATTTGGAGCAGACTTTCTAGCCGGCCGATGTTATCTATGGGTCGAAAGAAGAGGAAGCACTGGCAGCAGTGAGGAATTTATGCCTAGAAGATGATGACATGGATTGTTGTGTCATCTTCGAGCAGGAGGGGGAGGAAGGCCCTTCGATACAGGCCATAAGCCGAGGAGAATGCTTCAACATTTGGACCATCAGAACCACCAGAACCTGGAAAGAGTCGGGGTAGCAAGGCTAAACAAAGCATCATGCACTATCTTTTATTTTTACAAGTTGATTTTCCTTTCGCATTTTGAATTTTTGCAATAAGATCTTTCAATATTCAAAACAGTTATGAAATTTATCAAAGCATTTCGGTTTCCTTACAAATCTTACTCTTATTATTTTCTCTCATTACATTATTTATACATCACTACTATTACCTATCTTGATGAACCAATGACTGTGACGTGCAATGAGATAATGCAACAAACAGGCATAGATTCAGAGGAAGATGATATACCAGAAGAGATTGTTAAAGAAGTTGAGAATTTCGAAAATAGGCCTAAGTCCAACCTGGACAAAACATAAGTTGTCAACCTGGGAGATGCAGAAAATGTCAAAGAAACACGAATCAGCGTCCACTTATCACCATCAGAAAAAAGGAATACACAGAATTTCTAAGAGAATATGAGGACATATTTGTCTAGTCGTATGATGACATGACTGGTGTAAGTACGTCTATTGTGGCTCACAAACTGCCAACTGATCCAACATGTCCACCGGTAAAGAAGAAGCTCAGAAAATTCAAACCTGATATGAGTTTGAAGATCAAGGAAGAAGTCACCAAGCAGGTCAAATCCAAAGTTCTCAGGGTAGTGGAATACCCAACGTGGTTAGCCAACATTGTGCCAGTACCAAAGAAGGACGGAAAGGTCAGAGTCTGTGTCGACTACCGGGATCTCAACCGGGCCAGTCCGAAAGACGACTTCCCATTGTCGAACATACACATCCTGATCGACAATTGCGCCAAGCATGAGTTGCAATCATTTGTAGATTGTTTCACTAGATATCATCAGATATGGATGGATGAAGAAGATGCTGAGAAAATGGCTTTCATTTGCCATGGGGAATATACTGCTACAAGATGATGCCATTCGGGTTAAACTGCAAATCCTACTCAGAAACGCACACTTCGGAGGTTGTCCAACAATTTCTTTTATAGTGGAGGAATCCTGTATAGGAGGACTCTTGATTTAGGATTGCTAAGATGTGTCGATGCAAAAGAAGCATCTAAACTACTAGAAGAAATCCATGTTGGGACCTGCGGTCCACATATAAACCGGCTGTGTCTTAGCCAAGAAGATACTCCAGGCTGGTTACTTCTAGATGACTATGGCAATGGACTACATCCAGTATGTCCGAAAATGCCAACGCTGCCAGATACATGCAGACATGATCAAGGTGCCCCCAAATGAGCTTACTACAACAAGCTCACCATGGCCGTTCACCACATGGGGAATGGATGTTATTGGACCAATCGAACCCGCCGCATAAAATGGGCACAGGTTTATCCTAGTAGCAATTGATTATTTCACCAAATGGGTTAAAGTAGCATCTTACAGGGCAGTGACTAAGAAAGTCGTGGTGGATTTCATCTGTGACCGTATCGTGTGTCGGTTCGGAATTCCAGAGTCAATCATTACTATAATGGCTCCAACCTTAACAGTGATTTGATGAAATCCATGTGAGAAACCTTCAAGATCAAACAAAAGAATCTACAACCTACAGACCTCAGATGAGAGCCGTAGAGGCCACCAGCAAGAATATCAAGAAGATACTATGGAAAATGATAGAGAAGCATAAGCAGTGGCACGAGAAGCTATCATTTTCTTTATTGGGATACCGCACCATAGTCCGTACATCAACTGGGGCAACCCCCTACATGTTGGTTTATGGTACGGAAGCAGTCATTCCCGCTGAAGTAGAAATTCCCTCCATAAGGATCATAGAGGAAGCTGAGCTCGATGATGCAGAATGGGTGAAGAGTCGTTGCGAACAGCTAGCTCTTATAGGCGGAAAGAGAATGAATGCAGTTTGCCATGGTTAGCTTTATCAGAACAGAATGTCCAGAGCCTTCAACAAAAGAGTCAAGCCAAGACAATTCATACCAGGGCAGCTAGTATTAAAGAAGATTTTCCCGCATCAAGATGAAGCCAAAGGGAAATTCTCTCTCAACTGGCAGGGTCCGTACATGGTTCACCGGGTTCTAATAGGAGGAGCCCTCATACTTGCAGAAATGGACGGGGAAGTTTGGCCAAAGCCGATCAATTTAGACGCAGTCAAGCGATACTATGTATAACCTTTATGCTTTCTTTTTATGATGTAATATGAACTATGCCTGACCTAATTCCTATTTAAGAGGGGGTACGTAGGCAGCCCTATGTCATGACCCAAACTGGAGGGCCATGACTAGCACCCGACCATACTTGCCGAGCACCAACATACATTTTATCTAACCTTCTTTATTATCTTTTAGGTTGACGAGATCAATATAAATGGTAGACATGGATCATGGACAACCAACAATAAAATATGATGGCATGAACATACATAACATGGGATGACCAGACAATCAAGAAACTACATATAAGGTACGAGCTACCATGCTACCATGAAAGACTATACAACAAAAACTAGCCAACAAGGCATACCAAACTATACATGAGTCGACACCTATATATGAGCCTCTAAATGAACATAAGTGCTGCAACATAGCCGGAACAGGGCCCCGACATACCCATAATGTCTATAACAAAAATGCATACCAAGACCATGACAAGTACGGAGAAGGGATCTTGCCAATCAATGCTGAACTGGACAACCTACTGTGGTGGGGGAGCTGCACCTGCCTGTCTATCAGGGCCTGCAGCATGACATGCAGCGTCCACAATCAAAAGGATGTCAGTATGAATAAAGTAATGAGTATGTAAGGCAGGGAATCATAAATACGAACAGTAATGTAAGCATGGATAGAGAATATACAACCTGTAACATCTGAGTACCTTTGAGGGCTACTGACATGAAATGCATGATACATATATATAAATACATAAATTTTTAAATCATACGCCTTTGTGGTCATCATCATCATCATATCGTACCCGGCCGTAATAGGCTCGGTAAAAAAAAAGTACCCGGCCATCATAAGACTCGGTAGTATCGTACCCAGCCACGTGGAACTCGGTAAAACCCAACTGATCAGTGGTTGCACAATAGATTCCATACCCGGCCAACTATAGCGCGGCTCGGTAGAGTAAAATAAATACATATATATAATGCATGCTCGACTCATGGAATCACATTTTAAACCTTTTGGAGTGACGTAAGGTCGGTATCCTCTGTACACGTTATTAGGACTAACTCTTCACTATGAACCTTATAAGAATCAGGAAGTACCAACAACATTAATAACATAAGAATAAGAGAAGCAACATTAACATCAATCGTTCCATAAGAGGAAAAACAATGTAAGTACTGCTAGCTTCTAAGAGTAGAGTATCTTTGGAAGCTCATTCATTACATTATGTACAATCAGAGTTGTGCAAAAGAAGAAAAGGGATAGCCTTACATACCTTGTAAATACTGCCCCAATCTCAAGCTATGCAATTGTCACAACTCCTTAGTCTACAATAAGAGAAACGATACTATCGTTATCATTTAAGAGTCATAACTATTATGTATCGACCACAACCTATTTTTCGATGAAACGGACAGCATCTCCCCTATATATATGACTTCACACAATTCAAAACAATCACCAAACAGCCCAAACAACATCAATAATAATCATATTGAGCCTCCCAAACAGTCCACGCACAACCTAATCACTTGATACATACGACGACCACCGTAGTCGTGTCAAACGACCCGGAAATGTTACAAAGAACTGTCAGCCCACAACCCTACATATATATGGTGTTTATCCACCCCCTTCCACCTCCAAAACTCCACAAAACAGTAGTAAACCACGCATCCCAACAGCAACACAAAACAGTCCACAAAACAGTCCGCTACAAGTGAATAACTCAAACTCACGGCTTCCAATCACCGTCCCGTGAGTTCTTACATGTATAGAACGAATTACCATGAATTCACAGAATAAAAAAAGTATTAAAGAGGTCAGTAACTTACCTTACTTGTTGGATAACTCAGCCCTTCCCTTGGTTCTTCAAACTCTAGGTTTTTATCTTCAATTAGAACTTGAAAGAGAGGAAAAATCGATTAGGGTTTGTGTGAGATTTTTGGGGAGGAGTTGCAGGGGTTTAATTTGGTTTTGAAGTTCTGAAATAAGAGTGAAATAACTGAGTTTATAATCCCTTAAAAGTCCTCTCTTGGCCGACTTTGGGACTTTTACTTTTGTCCTCTCCTTTTGGCAAGTAGGTGATGCACCTACTTGTCACCTACCAATCTGCGCAGACTTGCAAAAATATGAATGTCTCTATACTTCGAGATCGTATTGACAAACGGTTTAATGTATTGAAAACTAGACTCATAGATCTTTAATTTGGTGGGTAGCTCACCCCGTAATTCCTTGTAAATTGGGAGAAAAGCTTAGAAACATTTGACCTAATGTTTAAGTAAAATTATGAACCTAAGTTGCGACAATGTTTGTCTACTTTTGTTTTATAACTCGTTTGACTTCAAGACTTATGATACGGATATTATATGATTCAAATACCTTAATACATGACCTCTTGTGTGTATTAAGAACCTCTAGGTTTACATGAAAATACGAGTTACAACATCCTTGATTCGTTTAACTTCTAATACTTGTTAATCACCCTACACCCTTGTATCACTTAAGACCAATAGGATTAACTTCTTATTATCTCAAAGGTTATTACTTATTGGATTTATGTTAACTAATATATGGCATGAACTAACGCGTGTGGATATGGGTTGTAACACCCTTCCCCCCTTAGAAACATTCGTCCTCGGATGTAAGGGTTCATGGGGAGTTTAAATCATCGTGGATTCCGGCCAAGTTTCTCCCATAAATAGAGGAAAAACTTGCAAGAAGTTAACTCAATGTATGGCCTTACAAGAGTATGCAAAGAATTATGGACATGTACATTATCTGCATATCACCATTTTGTATTAAGGAAGAGTATTCTCAAGTTATTGCTTACCTCATAGAGCCATTTCACCTTCCAATGTATCATGTGTTCCACCAACATCCTTGTTATCTTCATTCTGGATAGGTACGGGTATTTAGACTTCATCTCCTCTTCTGCTTCCTATGTCATTTCTTCCATATTCTTGTTCCTCCACAATACTTTGACGGAAGCTAAATCTTTTGTTCTCAGCTTGCGGACTTGTCGATCTAATATATCCGCTGGCATTTCTTCATATGATAGGTCCTCTGTAATTTGTGAATCTTTGATAGGGACGACTCGAGAAAGGTCTCCAATACATTTCCTCAACATAGATACATGGAATACCGGGTGGACAAATTCCAATTCGGATGGCAATTCTAACTCATAAGCAACCTGTCCAATCCGTCGAAGAATTTTATACGGCCCGATATACCTTGGACTCAGCTTACCTTTCTTCCCAAAATGCATAATACCCTTCATTGGTGAGATCCTCAGGAAAACCCAATCTCCAACCTCAAACTCCAGATCACGACGTCGGACATCGGAATAAGATTTTTCCCTGCTTTGTGCCGTCCTCAATCGCTCTTGTATCACTTTCACCTTCTCAATAGTTTGGTGAATCAAATCTGGCCCATATAATTCTGTTTTACCAACTTTGAACCATCCAACTGGTAATCTACATCTCCTCCCGTATAGTACCTCGTATGTGGCCATTTTAATACTGGAATGGTAGCTATTATTGTAGGCGAATTCTATGAGTGGAAGATGGTCATCCTAATTTCCCTTAAAATCTAGAACACATTCTCATAGCATATCTTCCAGTGTCTGAATGGTACGTTCAGCCTGTCCGTCAGTCTGTGGATGAAATGCAGTGCTAAGATTCACTTGTGTGCCTAAACCCTTCTGAAAAGACCTCCAAAAGTTAGCTGTAAATTGAGCTCCTCGGTCTGATATAATAGATACCGGCACACCATGAAGCCTAACAATCTCCTTGATATATAACTTCGAATAATCTTCAACCGTGTAAGTTGTCTTAACTGGCAGAAAATGGGCACATTTTGTAAGTCGATCAATTATCACCCAGATGGAGTCAAACTTATGATAAGAGCGAGGTAATCCAATAATGAAGTCCATATTAATCACCTCCCATTTCCAGGTCTGAATCTCTATATTCTAAAGCAATCCACTGGGTTTCTAATGTTCTATCTTTACTTGTTGACAATTGGGACACTGGGCTACAAATTCTGCAATAGACTTCTTCATGTTATCCCACCAATACTGCTCCTTGACGTCATGAACATCTTTGTCGAGCCGGGATGGATGGAATATCGGGATTGATGAATCTCATTCATAATCTTCTCTCGCAACCCTGCCACATTAGGCACACATAATCGGCCCTAGTATCTCATTGCCCCATCTCTTCCGATCTCGAAAGCCATACTTTTACACTGCTGAATGCTCTCTCTTAATCGTACTAAGATAGGATCTTCATATTGCCGTGCTTTTACCTCTGCTACCAAAGATGATTCTGATGTATTTTGTACAGTAACACCTCCGTCATCAGAGTCTAACAATCTGATTCTCATATTGGCTAGCTGATGAAGCTCTTTAGACAACCCCCATCTACCTGCCTCAATATGTACTAAGCTTCCCATTGATTTACGGCTGAGAGTGTCTTCCACAACATTGGCTTTACCGGGATGATACAATATCTCGACGTCGTAGTCTTTCAGTAATTCAAGCCACCTACGCTGCCTCAAATTCAACTCTTTCTGCTTGAAGATGTATTGTAAACTCTTGTGATCTGTGTAGATGTCAACATGGACACCGTATAAGTAGTGCCGCCATATATTCAAAGCATATATTACTGCAGCCAATTCCAAATCATGGGTTGGATAATTATTTTCATGCTTCTTCAATTGTCATGATGCATAATCAATCACCTTCCCATGCTGCATCAATATGCACCCCAAACCTATACTCGAGGCATCGGAATATACCACATAACCTTCTGTTTCTTCAGGAAGAGTGAGCACTGGTGCGGATGTCAATCGATTCTTCAGCTCCTAAAAACTACGTTCACAAGTGTCAGACCACTGGAACTTGGTAGCTTTCTGTGTTAACTTAGTCAATGGTGATGATATAGAGGAAAACCCTTCCACAAACTGCCTATAATATCCTGCTAGCCCTAGGAAGTTGCGGACTTCTGATGGTGTTGTAGGTCTCGGCCAATTCTTTACTGCATCGATCTTCTGAGTGTCGACACTAATACCCTCGTCAAATATCACATGGCCAAGGAACGCTACTGAGTTCAGCCAAAATTCACATTTGGAGAGCTTAGCATATAACTTACGATCCTGAAGCGTCTGTAATACTATCCGCAAGTGGCTAGCATGTTTTTCCTCCGAACGAGAATACACTTGAATGTCATCAATGAATACAATCACGAACACATCAAGATAGGGCCTAAATACAGTATTCATGAGATCCATAAAAGCTGCTGGGGCATTTGTTAGCCCGAACGACATCACCAAGAACTCAAAGTGCCCGTATCTTGGCCGAAAGGCCGTCTTTGGAATATCCTTCTCCTTAAGCCTGACCTGATGATACCCTGAACGTAAATCAATCTTGGAGAAATACTTGGCACCCTGGAGTTGGTCAAACAGGTCATCAATTCTTAGAAGTGGATACTTGTTCTTTATAGTAAACTTATTCAATTGTCGATAGTCGATACACATCCATAACGACACGTCTTTCTTCCGCACGAATAGGACTGGTGCACCCCAAGGTGAAGTGCTAGGCCTAATGAAGCCCTTATCCAGCAAGTCCTTCAACTGCACCTTCAACTCTCGCAACTCTGCCGGGGCCACTATGTATGGAGGGATAGAGATCGGTTGAGTGTCAGGAAACACATCAATGCTAAACTCAATCTCCCTTTCAGGAGGAAGGCCTAGGAGTTCATCTGGGAAAACATCGGGAAATTCGTTGACCACGGGGATTGATTGTAGAGTAGGAGGCTTCGCCTCCGCATCCCTAACACGAACGAGATGATAAATGTAACCTTTTGAGATCATTTTCCTTGCCTTAAGATAGGAAATAAACTTACCTTTCGGTGTAGCAATGTTCCTTTTCCATTCAATGACGGGTTCACCAGGAAATTGAAACCTAACCATCTTCGTAGGACAGTCAACATTTGCATAGCATGAGGCCAACCAGTCCATTCCCATTATCACATCAAAATCAACCATTTCCAACTCAAATAAATTTGCCGAAGTTTGTCGACTATAAATCATCACAGTGCAACCTCTATATACTTTTCTTGCAATCACCGCATCTCCTATCGGAGTAGATACCGCAAGGGGTTTACTTATCAATTCAGGTTCAATGCCAAACTTATTAGCCACAAAGGGTGTAACATATGATAATGTAGATCCCGGATCAATCAGCGCGTATACATCATAAGAAAACACAGACAATATACCTGTAACAACATCTGGAGATGACTCGAGATCCTGTCAACCTACTAGAGCATAGGTTCGATTTTGAGCACTACTCAAACTCGGCGCTGCACCTCTACCTCTACCATGACCTGTCGACTGCTAAAAATCCCGTGCTGGAGGTCGAACTAATGAGGAAGAACCTGACACAGATCTAGTCGGCTGAGCCATACCATCACCTCCTCTATTAGGACAATCCCGTATCATATGGCCAGGCTGTCCGCAAGAATAACATGCATCAGAACCTCGATGACACAGTCCAAAGTGGGCCTTGCCGCATTGATCACAATGTGGTGTTGGGGGTCTCGTCTGACTAGTATCCCTGTGATGTTGTGAGCCTGATGCCCGCGAACTCTGACCTGGACCAGAATAGGTAAATCGATCATATCAAGGCCTCTGAAACTGTGGAGGAGCACTAGCTACAGGTGGCGCCAAACTCCTCAAAGACTGGTGCCTGACGCTTCCTCTGAAGTCATCAGAATACTCTACAAATCTCGCCCTCTTATGCTGGCCCCTATCCTACTCCCTATCAGCCCTCTGCTAGCGCTTACGATCCTCTAGGGTCTGGGCATAAGCTTGAATACGGTAAATATCCATGCCCTCCACCAAGGAGGCTGTCGTACACTCATTTATCAGATGTGGTCCCAACCCGTTCAATAACAGATGCACCCTATCACTCATCTCGGCCACCATATGGGGAGCATACCTTGCCAAAGAATCAAACTGCATACTATACTCTCGCACACTCATATTACCTTGTCGAAGGTTCAAGAACTTATCAGCTCTAGCTCGTCGTATCTCAACTGGCAAGTAGTGACGAAGAAAGGCCTCAGAAAATTCCTTCCACACAGCTAGAGGAGCATTCGGACCCCTGGATCTCTCCCAACTATCATACCAGAAAACCGCTAAATCCCGTAATCAATAAGAAGCCAACTCTACTACCTCCGTATCGCTAGCATGCATAACCCGCAGTGTACGATAAACCTGGTCAATAAAAGTCTGCGGGTCCTCCTTGGGGTCTGATCCGGTAAACACTAGAGGGTCTAAATTAATAAAATCACGAACTCTTGTACTAACTAGTTTATCAGCGGCACCTGTATTCTGCCTCTGAGCCTGAGCAACTACCAAGCTAGTCAATAACTGCAAAGCACTCCGCATATCATGGTCTGTAGTGCCAGACGGAGGAACTAGAGGTGCTGGGTGCCCCCTAATATCCTCTGGAGGAGACGGAGTAGATGAGGTATGAGAGGGCATCTCACTTTGAGCCTCACTTTGTCCTGCTCTGGCTTGGGGCACCTGACAGGTACCCTCTCCCGCTGTTGTATCAAGCCGTCTACTAATCGTTTGCTTCCTAGTCGAAGGCATCACTGAAAGAAAACAAGGTGAATATTAGAGACGAACACTTACGACTCAACTATACGCACGATCTAGATTCATGAAGAAGGTAACAACCCTAGATGTCATGTAGCCTCCTGATTATAAATGTGGCGCGCTACACATTCATAATCAAGATTCTACTAGACATGGCTCATAGACAACCCCTAGGACACACTTGCTCTGATACCAAGTTTGTCACGACCCAAACTGGAGGGCCATGACTAGAACCCGACCATTCTTGTCGAGCACCAACGTACATTTTATCTAACCTTCTTTATTATCTTTTAGGTTGACGAGATCAATATAAATAGTAGACATGGATCATGGACAACCAACAATAAAATATGATGGCATGAACATACATAACATGGGATGACCAGACAATCAAGAAACTATATATAAGGTACGAGCTACCATGAAAGACTATACAACAAAAACCAGCCGACAAGGCATACCAAACTATACATGAGTCGACACCTATCTATGAGCCTCTAAATAAACATAAGTGCTGCAACATAGCCGGAGTAGGGCCCCGACATACCCATAATGTCTATAACAAAAATGCATACCAAGACCACGGCAAGTCCGAAGAAGGGATCTCACCAATCACTGTTGAACTGGACAACCTACTATGGAAGGGAACCTGCCTATCTATCAGGGCCTGTAGCACGACATGCAGCGTCCACAATCAAAAGGACCAGTACGAATAAAGTACTGAGTATGTAAGGTAAGGAACCATAAATACGAATAGTAATGTAAGCAGGGATAGAGAATATACAACCTGTAATATTTGAGTACCTCTGAGGGATACTGACATGAAATGCATGATACATATATATAAATACATAAACTTTTAAATCATACGCCTCTGTGGTCATCATCATCATCATATCGTACCCGACCGCAATAAGCTCGGTAAAAAAACGTCTCGGCCATCATAAGACTCGGTAGTATCGTACCCGGCCACGTGGAACTCAGTAAAACCCAACTGATCAGTGGTTGCACAATAGGTACTGTACCCGGCCGACTATCGCATGGCTCGGTAGAGTAAAATAGATACATATATATAATGCATGCTCGACTCATGGAATCACATTCTAAACCTTTCGGAATGACGTAAGGTCGGTATCCTCTGTACACGTTATTAGGACTAACTCTTCACTATGAACCATATAAGAATCAGGAAGTACCAACAACATTGATAACATAAGAATAAGAGAAGCAACATTAACATCAATCGTTCCATAAGAGGGAAACCAATGTAAGTACTCCTAACTTCTAAGAGTAGAGTATCTTTGGAAGCTTGTTCATTACATAATGTACAATTGGAGTCGTGCAAAATAAGGAAAGGCATAGCCTCACATACCTTGTATATACTACACCAATCTCAAGCTATGCAATTGTCACAACTCCTGAGTTTACAATAAGAGAAACGATACTATCGTTATCATTTAAGCGTCATAACTCTTATGTATCGACCACAACCTATTTTACGATGAAACGGACAGCACCTCCCCTATATATATGACTTCACACAATTCAAAACAATCACTAAACAGCCCAAACAACATCAATATTAATCATATTGAGCCTCCCAAAACAGTCCACGTACAACCTAATCACTTCATACATACGACGGCCACCGTAGTCGTGTCAAACGACCCGGAAATATTATGAAGAACTATCTTCCCACAACCCTACATATATATGGTGTTTATCCACCCCCTTCCACCTCCAAAACTCCACAAAACATTAGTAAACCACGCATCCCAACAACAACACAAAACAGTCCACAAAAAAGTCCGCTACAAGTGAATAACTAGAACTCACGGCTTCCGATCACCGTCCCGTGAGTTCTTACATGTATAGAACGAATTACCATGAATTCACAGCAGAAAAAATGTATGAAAGAGGGTTGTAACTTACCTTACTTGTTGGATAACTCAGACCTTCCCTTGGTTCTTCAAACTCTAGGTTTTATCTTCAATTAGAACTTGAAAGAGAGGGAAAATCGATTAGGGTTTGTGTGGGATTTTTGGGGAGGAGTTGCAAGGGTTTAATTTGGTTTTGAAGGTCTGAAATAAAAGTGAAATAAATGAGTTTATAATCCCTTAAAGGTACTCTCTTGGCCTACTTTGGGACTTTTACTTTTGTCCTCTCATTTTGGCAAGTAGGTGATGCACCTATTTGTCACCTACCAATCTGCGCAGACTTGTAAAAATATGAATATCTCTATACTTCGAGATCGTATTGACAAACAGTTTAATGCAACCAAACTCATAGATCTTTAATTTTGTGGGTATATCACCCTGTAATTCCTTGTAAATTGGGAGAAAAGATTAGAAACATTTGACCTAATGTTTAAGTAAAATTCTAAACCTAAGTTGCGACAACATTTGTCGACTTTTGTTTCATAACTCGTTTGACTTCAAGACTTATGATACATATATTATATGATTCAAATACCTTAATACATGAACTCTTGAGTGTATTAAGAACCTCTAGGTTTACCTGAAAATACGAGTTACAACATCCTTGATTCGTTTAACTTCTAATACTTGTTAATCACCCTTCTACACCCTTGTATCACTTAAGACCAATAAAATTAACTTCTTATCATCTCAAAGGTAATTACTTCTTGGATTTATGTTAACTAATATATGGTATGAACTAACGCCTGTGGATATAGGTTGTAACACCCTATGTGTTCGGTCACAATTCAATAAAATTTTCATTTCCCCCGCTATTGGAAACTGGGGCAGAATTTTGAGGAGGACCCTCAAAATTCCGAAGTCAATTCCAGCCATTTATCATTAACATCCATCAGAAGCAGCAGCCCAGTAAACTAGGGCAGAATTTTGAGAAGGACCCTCAAAATTTCGGTGCAAGAGAAGTTGTAATGTCTTGAACCACATCGCAGTCGTCGGTTCATCTAAAGAAAACTATTCTTAATTATATACTTATGTTATGCTTTTACTAAAATTGTCTTGTTTAGCAACGTTACCCCAGTTATATATACAGTATCGCCGGATCAATGTCGAGTAGGTCAAGCAAAGCCAGCGGGAATATATGAACTAACCTTTCCCCCTTTACAAACTCGCGATTCTTTTGGCTGCAGGCACTTGAGTTGCAAAATCATCAAATATACTATACGCTCACTCACAAAGTTTAGGAATACAACTCTCCGAACCATTGCACTTTCTTGCAACTGCTATCCGCACACAACAGTGTCCCCAGCAGGCACAATATCCCCAACAATCACGATACCGTAATCCGCTATCAGCTAAAAAACTCTATTGCCATTTTCCATTTTTACTTCCTGCATAAGGCTACCATTCTGCCTTCCGAGATTAAGCTCTGTCTCCATCTGCATTCTCTGTATTGCATAAGGCTACCATTCTGCCTTCCGAGACTAAGCTCTATCTCCACCTGCATTCTTTGCATTGGATAAGGCTACCATTTTGCCTTCCGAGACTAAGCTCTGGCTCCACCTACATTCTCTGCATTGCATAAGGCTACCATTCTGCCTTCCAAAACTAAGCTCTGTCTCCATCTGCATTCTCTGCATTGCATAAGGCTACCATTCTGCCTTCCGAGGCTAAGCTCTGTCCCCATCTGCATTCTCTACATTGCATAAGGCTGACATTCTACCTTCCAAAACTAAGCTCTGTCTCCATCTGCATTCCCTGCATTGCATAAGGCTACCATTCTGCCTTCCGAGGTTAAGCTCTACCTCCATCTGCATGGCTAAAAGATCGCCACTTTATTTACATTCTGCATGGCTGAAAGATCACCACTTCATTTACATCTTGCATCGGCTGAAAGATCGCTACTTCATCTACATCTTGCATGGCTGAAATATCGCCACTTTATTGACATCTTGCATCGGCTGAAAGATTTTCACTTCATTTACATATTGCATCGACTGAAAGATCGCCATCTTCTGCATCTCATGGGTTGAAAGATCGCCAATCTTTCCAAAGGCGTCATTGTTCAGAGGCACCATTTTCATAGTCCGAGAATGCCATGACATGGCCTGAGGACCCCTTTATCTTTTGCATATCATTATTCAAAGGCGTCATAGTTCGGAGGCATCATTCTCACAGCCCGAGAGCATCATTTCATGGCCTGCGAATCCCTTATCATACGCTTCATGGCCCAGGACGTCATGGTCTGAGGACGTCATCCTAACCGTCCAAAGACAACATTCATGGTCTGACGGAAACTTGCATCACGTTTAAATTTCCGCACAATATACACTTGTATTGCTTATTTGCAGGTAAACCATTGAGCAATGACCGTCTCAGCAGGAGCAATCCCGCTCCAGTTCCCGCAACCTTGTTAGACTTTAACCATCCATCCCAACCCAAATATTGCGTCCGTCTTGAAAAATCTCCATCGGCATATTCCGCCGACGGATACTGAACTACATATGGTCTGATTCCTGTAAGACCAGGGATATGTAGGCATCTCAGGAGCCAGAGCTCGGTCAAATTCTTCAAACCATTCCGTTCGGTCAAATTGACCATCATATCTTTACCCGACAACTCTTTCATCCTTCTCGGGTAAAGAGGGACAGTTGTTGATACCCAATTTTTACCTGTACTTTTTATATGCAAAATGCCTTTCAAATAGCTTGTATATGCATATATAAGTATATCTTTTTTTTAAAAGATTTTTAAATCAATTTAATGCCCTATTTTATCAAAACAAAACCAATAATTATCCCCAAAATTATCATTTTGGTAATTCATTTATTGGACTCTCATATTTATACTAAAATATATCTAGTACAATTTTGGTACATTTTTACAAATTTATTTAGTATTTTTAAAGCCAAATTGCGTATAATTGCAATATTAGCCCATTTTAAGATTTAATTAGTTTATAATTACAAAATTGATTCCTGTATTATTAATTTAATATTTTTATATTATTAATTAATTTAGTACCTTTAATTTGTTTCCAGAAATTATTTTACTATTTATTATAAAATAAATAAGGAAAAAGTGGCTATTTAAATACTAGCCCTACTTATTTCAATTTTAGCCTAATTTACCCCAATTAAACCCAGTTGAACCACAACCCAATTCCTAAAATAAACCGCCCCTGACACAATTAAATCTAACCCGCCCGGCTCCCCGTTTAATCCAAGCCGTTGATCAAAATGATCAATGGCGACATTCTCTCCTTTCCTTTTTTAATTCATCAACCCCACTAACCCTAAGTCATTTTCACTTACCCGCCGCCTCTGAAACCCTCTAATCTCTCAAACTCTCTCTAGTCTTCTCAGAACCCTAGCCGCCTCTTACCGGTTCCACCCTGAAAGCCATTAGAATCCATGGCTTCCAGGGCTATAGGAGTCTTATACCTACCTCATGTTGCTCTTACACACCTAATCTCTGAAGATTCAAGGCCTAACCTTGAAGTTTTGTAACCAGACCTCTGTCGATTAGAGGTTCCACGGCCATCTCCGGCCTTGATCCGGTGTGCCATGGGTGTTTGAGCCTGATCCTGACCTCTCCGACTCAGATCAGTGACTTTTCAAAGCCTTTCTCATTTCTAGGGTTCTTCTGAAACCCTAACCCTTCGAGGTTTTTCTGATTCCCTTAGATCTATTCCAGATCTATGCTTTCCTTAAGGTCTTAAATGTTTTGCTGACTTTTCTTTCAAAAAACTACTTTCAAAATCTTTCTTTTCTGATCTAGGGTTTTCTGAAAGTATTTAAGTGTTTTCTAACTTTCTTTTTCCTTTTATGTGTATTTGTTTCTACTGGGTTCTTGTATTTTCTTCTGCCATGTTCTTACGTGCTTCTTCTGCTGTATTTTCCTATCCTATGTTCTCGTATGCTTTTCTACTGTATGCTTTCTCTACTGTGTTCTGATATGTTTCTCCTACTATATTTTCTAACTAAGTTCTTAAGTTTTCTTATTAAGTTCCTTTTACTGAGCTCTGTTTAAAGTTTCTTCTAAAATTTCTTAGCATGCTTCTTCTATTGTTCTTATCAGTCTTCTCTATTATGTTTCGTATTAGCTTCTTCTACTCTATTTTTCTTTGAATTCTGCTACTATGTTCTACGTGTTACTTGCTATCATTGTTTTAGAACCCCTAACTCTTTCAGACCAAATTCGAGTCTCTGAACCGAGTTTTTTTTGCGATCCTCTAGGCAAGTGCCTAGGGCTAGTTTTTTATATATAAATCAAAAGAGAAAATTACAACAATTACAAAATTTAGGAGGTCTTAAATGATGAAAGAAGTAAAATATGAGTGCTACATAAATCCTATTACCAATGTTTAGCAAAATACTCCACATTGATAGTACAATTTGCATACTAAAAGAGCACCTACTGTGATGATGTATAATCTTTTGAATTATACTTTTTAGGCTCAGTCCTACTACATAGTACTTGTGCACGCTTATAGCTTTGGTCCAATTAGTTTTCTCCCAACCATTGCCATTAACATTCATTGCCCAAATCATCTTGCATTTGACAATATTTTTCTTTTGATCCTTGCTACCCATTGTACAGAACAGTTGTACTGCCCATATGATCCTTTTGTATCCCTGCTTGTTTGCATCTTCATATTTAGTTACTTCTGTCCAGATCTTTATTGGAATTACTTGCTGTTGCGTCCATCTCCAATGTTGTTTTGATATGCAAGCCCATGTGGATCCCCAGTTATCCTTTAGGTGTAGAAAAACTTGCCTTGTTATTTGCCTTTGCCATTCATGCCTCATTGCCTCAGTTTGAACGCCTAGCATGTTGTTGTTGCCTTCATTTTCGAGGAAAGAGGAAGGCTTAGAATTTATCATCAAAAGAACTATCATCGTACCCATTAAATTGCTGCACCTCCAGTTTTGCATAAAGATCCTGATGACAGCTCTCATGCTTGTGCATGCCTCTTTTCCTTCTTCAAGGGAATGAGCACATGGTGCTAATACCACCCTTTGAAGTCGTAGTAAGAGGCAAGGCATGAGTAAAATAATATTTCCTGCAAAAAAATTACTTAGTCACATAATCACAACACAGATATCAGCAAGAAGGAGTCGCTAAGCGGTGCCATGGAATGAACCAGGCCACAATTCTCATGGTGCACGCCCACTCGCCCGTCACTTGGCATTTGCGTCACCTCAATATAAATCACATAACACATAGTTCGGGGTTTCGAACCCTCAGAACCAAGTTTGGAAGCGTTACTTACCCCAAACCAAGCCAAATCCTACTCCGCTACGCCTTTGCCTGTGGAATCGGCCTCCAAACGTCCCTAATCAAATCAAAAGCAATACGATGCAATCAATATAGGCCAAGGAATTAATTCCAAACAAAACTAGCAATTCAACCCAAAATCCTGAAAATTCACCCAAAACCGGCCCCCAGGCCCACATCTCAAAATCCGACGAAAATTACAAAACTAAAAACTACTTTCACTTCCCGAGTCTATACATACTAAAATCATCAAAATACGACCTCAAATGGTCCTCAAATCCTCAATCAAAACTCTCCAAAACTCAAGCCCTAACCCCTTCAACTTCTCCCCAAATTCCCACTAATTTCATGATTAAACGGTGGAATATCATCACAAACACTAATAATAAAGCCAAACTGATAACCTTCGATTCCTCTTGAAAATCACTGCCCAAAGCTCCAAACTCGTCCAAAAATGGTGAAGAATGGGATAAATCCGCGAAGCATGGCTTTTATACTTTCTGCCTAGAAGTCTCACACCAGCGGTCCAAATGAGCGCACCTGCGCTATCGCATCTGCGGTCCATCAAGCGTACCTGCGGATTCCACTTATCCGCAAAACTACGCATATACGGCTATAACCTCTCACCTACGTTCAAGCTTCAACTGGACAAAACCGCATCTGCGGCCTCCCCTTTGCATCTACGACCTCGCACCTGCAGTCCCCAATCCGCAGGTGCAGAAATGACAGAAGCAGCAAATCTCAGCTGCACCAACTCAATTCCAAGTGTTCTATCAACCATCCAAATTTATCCCGAGGCCCTCGGGACCTCAACCAATGTACCAACAAGTCACATATCACCATTCAAACTTATTAAACCTTCGAAACACTAAAAACAACATCAAACACCAAATCACCCTCGGATTCAAACCTAAGAACCTCCAAACTTCCGAATTTTGCAAACAATGCCGAGACAGACCAAATTACCTCTGAATGACTTGAAATTTTTCACACACGTCAAAAATGACACTACGGACATATACCAATTTCCAAAATTTCATTTCGACCCCGATATCAAAATTTCCACTACCGATAGAGAAACGCCAAATTTTCAATTTCGCCAATTCAAGCCTAAATCTACCACAGACCTCCAAATCACATTCCGGACACGCTCCCAAGTCCAAAATTACCTAACGAAGCTAACCAAACCATCAAAATTCCTATCTGAGATCATTTACACATAAGTCAATATCTGATTGACTTTTCCAACTTAAGCTTCTAAATAAGACACTAAGTGTCTCATTCCACTCCAAAACCACTCCGGACTCAAACCAACCAATTTGATATGATACAATACAACTGAACAATAAATAAAGAAGTAGAAATTGGAGAAATGGGGCTACAATTCACGAAACGACCGATCGGGTCGTTACATATCTGCACTAGAAAGAGGACTTTATTAGTTTTTCAATGCACAAAAGGGGACCTCAAATTAATCATCTTGGCTATGCAGATGATTTGATTTACTTCACCTCTGGGGACAGAATATCAATCAAACTTATCATGAGGCAACTCAATAGGAACCAACAAGCATCAAGTCAAGAGATAAACAAAGATAAAAAAAATATTCTTGACCCATGAGAACACCAATAGATGTTCCAATAGAAGAATAAGGAAATAGACAGGGTACAAAAACTCACCATTCACATTCACTTATCTTGGTTGTCCCATCTACTCAGGCAGGAAGAAGATCTGCTATTTTGCAGACATTTCCAAAAAGTTTATTAACAAAATAGCAGGTTGACAAGATATGTTTTTATCTCCAAGTGGAAAAGCTATTATTATTAATCATATCCTAGATTCCGAGGCTCTTCATATATTTGCCGCTCTTCAACCTCCAAAAACTATCCTAAAAGCATTAGAGGTGCACTTTTCCAACTTTTTTGGGGGCAAAGAGATAGGAAAAATAGCTATCACTAGAGTTCCTGGAGCAAGATGTGTTACCCTAAAGAGGAAGGAGGTTTAGGATTTAAGAGTTTACTTGATATATGTAACTCATTCTCTGCTAAGAGGTGGTGGAGATTGAGAACTGAGAACTCTCTTTGGTCTGAATTCTTTAAATCAAAATATTGTCAAATGAGCAATCTACTCTCTAAAGTGATCAGCTCTAAGTACTCCAGAAGTTGGAAAGATCTTCTAACCATTAGAGAGAGGATTGAGCAAAACATAAGTTGGAAAATAAAAAAAGGAAATAGTCTTTTTTGGTGGGATAATTGGACTTGTAAAGGCTCCCTTTTCCACTTACTAGAACTTACTCCTCAACCTGGCAATGAAAAGGTCTGCTCTTTTGTTCATGATAATCATTGGGACCTGGGCAACATCACATATGATATGCCAGGTTATCTTATAGATATTATTAGTGATATTAACATTGAGGTTCCTACTTTCAATGACAAGGCTATATGGAATCTCTCTCCAAATAGGACTTTCTCATGTTCCTCGGCCTTCTAATTTCTCAGAAAGAAAAAACAGCCCATTCCTACAACTTCTTACATTTGAATTAAAGAAATTCCTTTCAAAATTTCATTCTTCATGTGGAAACTCCTCAAAAAGAAATTACCTCTTGATGATTTTATGCATAGGTTTACTTTTAACTTGGTTTTAAGATGATCTTATTGCAAGGTTCCCAAGAATGATACAACTGATCATATTTTTTATTGGAAGTGACACTGCCAAATTAGTCCTGGAGGCAAATCTCTATTCCGCTAGGGATTATATTTACCGTAGATAATGTCATAAATTGCTTTTGGCAATGGTGGAAGGCACCAACTAAAAACTATGTCCACAAGTATCTTCTCCATATCACCCCTAGCATTTTATGTTGGGAAATCTGAAAAATAAGGTGCAAGAGTAAGTATGAGCAAACACAAATATCTTCTAATAGCACTTATCACCATTTTCTATTTCAGGTAAAGGTAACAATGGGGAAGAAATTCAGCAAAATAGAGTACACCTGGAACTGGAAAGATATTTGCTTTCTAACAGAAAATTACAAACCAAGAATTACTAGTATCATGGTGAACAAGAAAAAACAGACTAGTAATTCGTGGAAACTCAATACAGATGGCAGCTATATGAAGTCTCAAAATAAGGCATGAGCTAGGGGAATTGTCAGAAATAGAAACGGGGACATGAATATGTCTTTTGTATATCCCACCCAATTCTACACTAACAATTTTACTGAAGCTCACACAACTTTAATTGGGATCTAAAGGTGTTGTGATCAACAAGTCAACAAGTTGGAGGTGGAGTTAGACTCCATGATAATTGTTAACATGATCAATGGACAGTCCAAATCACCATGAAGATTACAATCAATAATTGAAGTTATATATCCTGGAAAAGATAAAGCAGAATGTAACGATCCGGCCGGTCGTTTCAAGAGTTATAGCCCCATTTCCCTATTTCTACTTCTTTTCTTCTTCAGCTATATTATGATATGTCAGGTCAACTGGTTCGGGTCTGGAGTGGTTTCTGAGAGGATTTGAGACACTTAGTCTCTTTGAGATGAGCTTGAGTTAGAAAGGTCAACAAGATGTTGACTTATGTGTAACGATTTCGGATTTAAATTTTGATGGTTCCGTTAGCTCCATTAGGTGATTTTGAACTTAGGAGTGCATCTGGAATATGTTTTTGGAGGTCCATAGTAAAATTAGGCTTGAATTGGCGAAAGTTGAAAATTCGGCGATTTTGGTCGGTAGTGGAAAATTTGATATCAGGGTCGAAATGGATTTCCGAAAGTTGGAATAGGTTTTGTGCTGTCATTTATGATGTGTTTATAAAATATGAGGTCATTCGGACATAGTTTAATAGGTTTCGGCATTGTTTGCGTAATTCGGAAGTGTAGAAGGTCTTAGGCTTGAATCCGAGGATAATTTGGTATTTCGATGTTGTTTTGAGTGATTCAAAGGCTCGACTAAGCTTTCATGTTGATATATGACTTGTTGATATGTTTGGTTGAAGTCCCAATAGGCTCGGGGTGATTCCAGATGGTTAACGGGGAGTTTGGAACCAGAAAAATGCAGATGAAGCTGTTGCTGCTGTTGTTTCTGCACCTGTGGAGTGGGAGCCACAGGTGCGCTTGGGGAGCTGCAGATGCAAAAATAGAGGAACTGGGCTGGAACCGCAGGTGTGCAAGAGCGGTCACATCTGCGAGCCCGCAAATGCGAGGCTGAGTGGCAGATGCAGAAGTGAAGAGTTTGGTCTTTTCCGCAGAAGCGAAAGGTGATGTGTAGGTGCGCACCGCAGGTGAGAAAGGGTTGGCCGTAGATGCGGAACCTGGTGTATTAAGTGAGTTATGTACCTGCGATGGAAATTCCGTAGGTGTGGTGTCGCAGAAGCGGGAAAATGGACCGCATGTACGATTTTACTGGGCAAAATGTATAAATTGAAGACTTCACGAATTTTTGCTCATTTCCACCATTTTCAAGTCGGACCTTGGAGCTTTTGGGGTGATTTTTTAAGAGGATTCAAGGATATTTACTGAGGCAAGTTACTTGAGCCTATTATCATTAACTATGGTGTTTTTCCTTTGATTTTCCACCTAATTAGTAGGATTTTTGAAGTGAAATAAGGGGTTAGTGCTTGGGATTTTGGAGAGAGTAATTTGGGTATTTGAGGGACCAAATAATATCAGATTTTGATAAAATTGGTATGGGTAGACTCGTGAGTGAATGAGCTTTCTAGTTTTGTGACTTTTGTCAGATTCCAAGACATGGGCCCGAGGGCCGGGTTTGAGTCAATTTCAGGATTTGGCTTATAATTTGGTATTTTTCTTGTGGAGTTGGTTCCTTTAGCCTATATTAATCGTATTGTATTGCTTGTGACTAGATTCGGGACATTTGGAGGCTGATTTGATAAGCAAAGGTGTCGCAGAGTAGGATTTTGTCTTGGTTTGAGGCAAGTAACGCTTCCAAACTCGGTTCTGAGGGTTCGAAACCCCGAACTATGTTTTATGTGATTAGTATTGAGGTGACGCACATGCCAAGTGATGGGCGTGTGGGCGTGCACCATGAGAAGTATGGCCAGGGTGATTCCATGGCACCGTTTAGTGACTCTATCCAGTTGATATCCATGTTTTCATCATGTGATAACATAGTTGAGCTGTAAATCATGCTAGATATCATATTTCAGCTTTGTGCTGGTATTCTTTGGACCCTTAGCGGTCGTTCCTTGCTGTCATCTCACTAGTTTTCACTTAATATTCCATACATAGTCATGATCATGCATTTTTATATCATATCTCAGTCTAAGTTAATTATTGACTCATCATATCATTGTTCTGGGTTGTTTTCATGACATTGTGAGCCGTGGTGAGACTGGAGAGGCTAATGACTGAGTGAGGTTGATATCCTAGTTATGAGTGACAGTTATGGGATAGGGTTGCACGTTGTAGCGGTTATATTGATGATTATGATAGCGCTTGGGCTGCAGGAGCCCCTCTGGAGTCTGTAACACACCCCTAGTAGCGCAATTGATACTATTGAGGGATGGATCTTCCCTAGACATGGATCTTATCCAAAGCATTGATACCTGGAGATAGATCTTCTCCACAGGGATAGAATGACCTTCCTCGGTATTAAGTGACTGTTATCAGTGATGTATATATTCTGGGATGGATCTTCCCTGGGTTGGATGGCCATATACAGTACTGAGTGGTTGAGCACTTGAGAGTGGAAGTACATGGTGCATTTCATACATTCTGTGCATTGGCACGTAGAGATTAGCTGAGCTTTATACCTCACATTGTCCAGATCTGTATTTACTTTACTGCTTGAGTTGAATACTTGAATTGAAAGCATGCCTACTTTCTGCATAGTTTATTTCTGTTTACCTGTTGAGATTAAGTTCCTCACTACCTATCAGTCCATAGCTTGTACTTGTTACATACTGGGTTGGTGTACTCACGTTACCCCCTACACCTTATGTGCAGATCCAGGTATCTCTGGCCACGGTAGCAGTTGCTGATTATTTTCTGTTGTTGATCATTGAAGATAGTAAAGTGGATGCCTGGCGACCGCAACTCTGCTTTCTTCTTCTCTATCTTCCCCGTAGTTGTATTTTGGATTTTCCCCAAACTATATTAGTCTTTTTTTCATTAGAACCGTTTGTAGTAGTGGCTTATGACTCAGTGACACCCTGATATTTGGGGCTTTACTTTTCGTATTCTATTTTGAGTTCAACTCTTGTTCCTTTTATGAAATTTTGCTTTACAAGATGTCTTTTGGCATAGCTTTTAATGAATTATTTTAGTACTATGGAAGTCAACTGGCCTAGTACTATTCATAGGCGCCATCACGATAGTTTGAGTTTAGGGTCGTGACACAGAAAACATCCGAGTGAGTCATTGTTATAGAGAAGGAAACGAGGTGGTAGATGCTCTGGCAAAGGCAGCCACTATTATACAGGAGAACAAGATATATTTATATGAGAACGATAAGCTAAAAGACTTTTGAGAATGAACAAGTTGCAGCTTCCATCCTTTAGGAGAAGGGCAAAAAAACACTCCACTAGTGTTTTAACCCTCCTTGAAGTTCTGAGATATAGTACTAGTACTATGTTTTAGTTTTTGTTGCTTGAATTTAAAATGTACTAGTACTTAGAACTCTCATGTTCTTGACCATTAATCGTAAGTAGGAAACTGGTTCTAGTAACCTGTTCTCTTATATGGAGGTTGGAAGTACAAGGGGGATGAATTGCAGTATTTTTAAATTTCTAGTCAACTACTCTTCAGACCTAGTCGACTTATGCGGAGACAGCCTGCACCAAAATTGTTAGTACTTCAATTTAATTAGAAACTACTCACAACAAATAGTAAGGTGTATTATAAAATATGAGCGCAGTAAAATAAATGACACCGGGAATTTTATACAGGTTCGAAACCAATGTGGTATCCTAATCTAGTCTCCTTGGGTTGCAAGGATGTTATCTCTTGAGCTCTTTGTAATTTGGGTTAAGTACAACTTGTGTGATTTTCAACGTTCACCACCAACGTTTATAGGGTTGGTTTTCGCTTGCTCACTAACAACGAACAAGGGTAGGTTTTCAAGCGTTCACCAACAACAACCCTTTGATTTTCAATCTCTCACCAAAGAAACGAACAACGACACAACCTCTCGGACACACTACCTCTCCAATATTTTTCTGTCTCTTTTCTCTCTTTTGTGTAAACAGTAAATTTAAAAGTGAATTGCAATGCTTGTTAAGAGTAGAACAAAGAACTTGTTGTTGGGTAGACAATTGTATAGAAGGTGTCGTACTTTATTCCTTCATAGAACTTGTATATTTATAGCCCTTTTAACTTGTTCTGGCTATTGCATAACCCAAGGAAATTTGACCGTTGCTCTTTTATTTGTTTCCATAATTTGCAGCTCCAGCACTTGTATGAATATGGATAGTATGTTGACTTGGAACTCCTTTGAAGATGGATATACCGTAGGCATCTTTGCAATATTGATTTCCTTTCCTTGTTTGACTTCTTGTATTTGGACAGATCTTAATTGTCTCCATTTTTCTTTCTTGAATATGTAAAATCTTCATTGAGTACCAGTATGAGAATCCTTGTGTAGAGGATTCTTTTCCTTTTATGGTAGTAGAATATTTTCTCATTATTTGGATGCAATATCTTGGTTGATCTTCTTTATAAAACCTTGCATTTCATAATTAATTTATGATGCATCTCCACGTGCATCGTTCTTCAACCTTCGATAGTCTTGATTCAATATTCATGAGTTTCCATAAGAGCAATAGTCATTCTTTATATGGAACTCAAACGTATTTCCATACATTATTCTCTTTCCATACCAAAGAGGAAATGTAGTAAGAATATTTTTCCATAAACAATAGTGGCATCTTTGAACTCCTACTGGAGATATTCCTTTCTTGATCTTGGAAAATAATCTTCCATAATATAGATATTTGTTTCCATAGAAAATATATTCTTCTCCTATTATTGTTACACCCCATGTTTTCATATGTGAAAGTACACCATAGTAAATTGATGGAAGCTCAAAAATAAGATGCTACATCCTGCATTTTCGTACGTTAAAGTTTCATCGTAAGTTAATTCACGTAAGTTCGGGAATGAGATTATTTTGAGATTATAAACATTATGCTATTTCAAACAAGTGATAAGTAAATTCATGAAGATGAGAGGGAAAGCGAATCGAAGAAAATGAGTTTCATCGAAGTTTGATATTTTGAGATAATATACGGTCCAAGCTATAATAACCGGTATTTATGGACTAGTGTCATACAAGATACCACAAGACGATGATATTGAGGTGTATAAAGTATGTTAAAAGTGAATAGTATTTTAAGCAATTCGAGATAATTCTTAATTATGTGGATAATTGGGTAATTATGGATTTTTAAGTGAGAGATTAACGTGTAAATTGAATTTTGAGGATAATTATTTAAATGAGCTTTGAATAACTATTAGGTGGACAATATCCACGTGGGTTTATGGAAACATGGCAGCAAATTGCTAACTATCCTTATACATAAGGAGGTGGTGGCACAATCCATGTGCACCTTATCACATTTTTGGGAATGAAAGATTATTTCAGAAGGCTTCTCTAAATTTCACAAAGTGAAAAGGCTAAGACTTTGTGAAATTATAGCAACAATACGGATGGAGATTAGGATCAAATTCACAAAGTGAGATAGATTGGCAATGTGATTTTGCTTAGACAAAATTTTATACGAAGTTATACTGCGTAATAGCAACGGGATTTGCAATTCTAAAAGAGCATGGTGCAATTTTTTCTCAAGAATATCGCACGAATTTTTCCCTACGTTGATCTGTAATTATGTATTTTCACAAAAGACACATGTTAGAGGGATTTTCAAGAGAATCGGTTCAGGTATGTTAAGGCTATCCCTTCTTTCTTTTGGCATGATCTATATGACATTACCGAAACGAGCAAATGCACAATTTCCATAAATGACTCTATTCATATAAATACTAGAGATTCTTATGTTCTTAATTCCCCATGTGTCATATTATTCTATCATCTGTTCATGGGTCTCAGAAAATACGTAAGTTGATAAAGTTTATTTCATGATATTACTCAAGGGCATAATAGTCTTATGACCTTCCGAGAGATTTTATTGACGTACTTATCACGCATTGTATTTATTTGTACATGTACATTGACCCATGACCAGATGGCATTATATACACGTATATATGTATATTATATGTATATGGGATATGAAAAAAGGTTATGGCATTAGATACGCACCACCACCTGATCAGCTGTTATACATTGATGATTTTGCCCACAGTGGCCGAGATGACATGATGGGATGCCCTCAGAGGCTTGATGATGTTATGAATACATGCATCTATGCACGACGTGATATTTATAGACATATGCATGACATTATAATATTAAATGATTTACATATCTATTCATACTTACATATTGAGTCTTTTTACTCCATGTTACTCTCATGTCTATTGTTTACTGATTTTCATTCTTACATACTCGGTACATTATTTGTATTGACATCCCTTTTTCTTGGGGACGCTGTGTTTCATGCCCGCAGGTCCCGATAGACAGGTCGAGTGTACCTCAAGTAGGCTATCAGCTCAACGGAAGATGTTGGTGCGCTCCATTTGCTCCGGAGTTGCTTGTTTAGTCAGTATGCTTTAGACGTGTATTGTTTGGTGTGGCGGGGCCCTGTCCCGACTTTAATTGATAAGTATGTACTCTTAGAGGCTTATAGATAGATGTCATATATATGGATACTTGTATGGCCTTGTCGGCCAATATTTTAAGTATATAATGGATCATATAGGCCTTATAGGCCCATATGTCATAGGTATGAGTTTCTATATACGGGTTGGGTCGTTCTATGTCAGGTATTCCCTCATGTTTATTCTGGTTAGCCCATGACGACACTTTTTGGCCCATTTATCAATGATAGTACGATAATAAAGATATGTTATATTGGTACTCGGTTGAGTAAGGCACCGGGTGCCCGTCGCAGCCCTTCGGTTTGGGTCGTGACAATTATATTGAAAATATTCCTTTCTTGATCTTGGAAAATAATTTTGTAACGACCCGACCGGTCGTTTTGTAACGGCCACGAGCAGCTACACTTCAGGTATTACAACTTGTTTACATGGTCGCAATTGAAATTTGGGAAGTTCGGAGTTGATTTGGAAAGAGAATTCTCATTTCGGAAGCTTTAAGTTGGAAGATTTTGACTAAGGTTGGATTTTGAGTAAACAACCTCGGAATCAGAATTTGAAGGTTCCAATAGGTTCGTATTATGATTTTGGACTTGGGTGTATGTCCGTATCAAGTTTAGTATGACCCGGGAGCATTTCGGCACCTATTGTGGAAGTTAGCATTTTGGAAGAATTTCATAAATTTGGGTTGAAGTGAATTTCAGTGTTATAGATGTCTGTTTAGGATTCCGAGTCTGGGAATAGCTCCATATGATGATTCTGTTGTTGGGAGCGCATCCAAAAGTGAACTCGGAGGTCCATAGGTCATTTTGGGGTCATTTGGCGAAAGTTAGAAATTTGAAGGTTTTTGAGGAGTTTGACCGGAAGTGTACTTTTTGATATAGGGGTCGGAATCTAATTTCGGAAGTTGAAGTACGTTCGTAATGTCAAAAGTGACTTGTGTGCAAAATTTGAGGTCAATCGAACGTGATTTAATAGGTTTTGACATCGAATGTGGAAGTTGGAAGTTCTAAAATTCATTAATCTTAAATTGGGGTGCGATTCATGATTTTGATATAGTTTGATATGATTTGAGGCCTCGAGCAGGTCCGTATTATGTTATGGGACTGGTTTGTGTGATTGGACGGGGTCCCGGGTGTCTCATGTGAGTTTCAGAGGTTTTTGGGTTGTATCGCGCTCTTATTTGATATTTCGACGTCGTTTTTTTGGGAATAAAGGGAAATATATTGAGATTTGGGATTGAATTGAATCATTAGATCCGTATTGTAATTGCGGATCGAATATTGATGTCGTATGAGAGAGTTATGCCCATTTCTGTGTCGGACAAAATTGTTGGTTTCTGGTGCGAAGATTTGTTCTTCGCGAACGCGAGAGAGGTTATGCAAACACGAAGAAGGATTTTTGGGTTGGCCAGTCAATGCGAAAAATTGCTTTTCGCGAACGCGAAAGTCTCCCGCAAAGGCGATACAGAAAAATCGCCTAGACAGTGTTTTAAAATGAGAATTTTAGTATTTTGGGCATATCTTGAGTTCTAGAGCTCCGTTTGAGGTGATTTTTGGGGCGTTGTTCTCGTCTCAACAAGGGGGTAAATATATGACCTTTATTTTGATGTTTATCAATGATTATTTCTGTTGGTTTCTATTTTTATCCGTGTTTGGATAGTAGAAATTGGGATTTTGAGCCCCATAGTTGAAAATGGTAAATCCTTGATTTGAGGTTCGATTCATGGAAGAAATTGGATGAATTTTTGGATATAAACCATATGAGCTATGGGAAATATTTATTTTCAATAAATTTTGAAATTCGGGCACGTGGGCCCGAGGGTGATTTTATCGACTTTCCGAGCGGAGTTGGGAATTGTTGTAAATAAAATTTGTTATGAGTATTAGAGTATATTTTCATTGGTTTGTGCATTTTTTGGCTAGTTTTGGAGCGTTGGGTATCGATTTGAGGTGTTAGAGTGGCGTTGGATCCGGTTATGGAACTTCAGAGCGAGGTAAGTCTCCTTTCTAACCTTGTAAGAGGGAATTAACCCCATAAGTGAACTAAATTGTTATGTGCTTCTATTTGTGGGGGCTACGTATGCACGAGGTGACGAGAGTCCATACGTAGCTACTAGCTATGCCTATGTCCGGGTAGTTTTAGGCTTACATCATGCCTTGTTGATATTGGTGTTAATTTATGTTTTTGTTTGTCTTGAGAAGAAGCAAGATTGAGTTAGCTTATTAAATGTTTTGAAAGGAGTTGAAATTTAGGAAAGTTTGGGAACTTAAAAGTTTTCATTTGAAATTCGTAATTTAAAAAAAATCGAGGAATACTTTAATAACTTAAGAAATCTATGCGTAACCGCGTCGCAAATACGATCCGCGAGCAGGGTAATTCCTTTAAAAAGCTACGGGCTGAATTTCTCTTGTTTTGAAAAGAATAAAGAAAGAGATATGATTCTAATGTCAAATTTATATTTTACCGCATCGCATGTATGATTCGCGAGCGGGATGTTTTCCTTCTACTACTCCTATGGGATCAGGTCGTTCGCCTCGACAGGATTTATGTACCACACTCTCATGAGAGCGGGCCGTTCGCCTCGGCAGGTTAATACATGCATCTATTGTTCGCGTCGTTCGATCCTCGGCAGTGCATAGTTTACTTTTATGTTGGATCGGACCGTATGCCTCGGCATTTCCTATATATATTATCCTCACGGAATCGTGCATGATATTCGGCAAGAAGCTAGTGTATCTGAGGGATTTTCCCAGATTTTGTGATGACCCAAAAGGTCATCACTTGTTTTAAAAAAAATGTGTTTTGAAGCCTTAAAACCCTCTTTATGTCTCACCTCAATTTGCGTGCGTAGTCCAGATGCGTAGCCAGAAAGCCATTATGTGAAAATCTGTGAAAAATGATGAATTTTGCCATTAAAATGAGTTTAAGTTGACTTCGATCAATATTTTGGGTAAACGGACTCGGACCCATGATTTGACGGTCCCGGAGGGTCCGTAGGAAAATATGTGACTTGGGAGTATGCCCGGAATTGAATTTCGAGGTTCCAAGCCTGAGAAATAAATTTTTGAAAGAAATTATTTTGCTGAATTAATTATGTGTTTTTGAAAGTGAAATGTGTTTGAAACCATTGGTATCGGGCCCGTATTTTGGTTCCGGAGCCCGATACAAGTCTTATATATGATTTGAGTCGAGCCTGTTAAAATTAGTAAGAAACGGATTTGAAATGACGTGAATCGGACCTTATTTGAGAAATTTGGCAAATTTGAAGTTCTTAAGAAATTCCATGATTTTGATGCTAAATTCATAGTTGTTGATGTTATTTTGGTGATTTGAATGCACGAGCGAGTCCGTATGATATTTTTAGGTTGGTGTGCATGTTTAGTTTGAAGCCCCGAGGGATCGGGTGAGTTTTGTATAGACCATGGGGTAGATTTTGGAATTGAGAAATTGCAGACGTCAGCTATTGCATTGCATGCCTGCAGGCTTCGCATTTGCGAAGCCTGGCTCGCAAATGCGAACAATAGCCCAGGCCAGCTTACCTCGCAAATGCGAGGGATTGATCACAAATGCGATCCCCCAGTTTTAGCCAGACGTCACAAATGCAACACATTGTTCGCAATTCCCACTTCGCAAATGCGAAAATTGCTTCGCAAATGCGAACTTAGCAGAATCCCGGGTTCGCAATTATGAACCCTGGTCGCAATTGCGACATCTACAACCTGCAATTTTATAACTTAGCCGAAAATCTTTCATTTTTCACACTCTTTCAAAACCAAAACACTCTTGGGCAATTTATCAAAGACAACTCTTCTTCCAAATCGATTGTAAGTCAATTTTAACTCGTTTTCTTCAATAATTAACATATTTTCACATGATTTCAACTCAAAATCAATGATTTTCATGGGGGAAATTGGGTGTTTTGGGTAGAACCTAGGTTTTTAAAAAATTGGGGATTTGGACCTTGATTTGAGGTCCGATTTCAAAACAACTTATATATTTGAGTTCGTGGGGGAATGGGTAATTGGGTTTTGATTCGAACCTCGGGTTTTGACCATGTGGGCACGGGGGCGATTTTTGACTTTTTGGGTAAAACTTTGGAAAACTTATTTTCATGCATTAGAATTGATTCATTTAGCGTTTATTGATTTAATTAAGTAACTTATGGCTAGATACGGGCAAATTGGTGGTGGAACCAAGGGGTAAAGCGATAGTTGAGACGTGAATTGTGTTCGTGGCATCGAGGTAACTGTTTGGTCTAACCTTAGCTTGAGGGAATAGGAGTCGTGTCTTATTTGCTACGTGTTAATTGTGGTAAAACGTATAGGCATGGTGATAAGTATCTATACATCAGTGTCAAGCATGCCCGTAATTGTTATGACTCCGTTATGGTTTATTGTGCTTCACATGTTATTATCATTATTGTTCCCTTGCCGGGATGTTATTATCATTGCTGCTCCCTTGCCGGGATATTATTATCATTATTGTCCCTTGCCGGGATGTTATTGTCATATTATTGTTCCCTTGCCGAAATGTTTGTTTTGATATTATTGTTCCCTTGTCGGGACCCTTTTGTGATTGGTGTGGATAAAAGAAATGGGAGCAGGTTGCACGCCTGTAACAAGATATGTGAAATGGGAGCAGGTTGCACGCCTGCAATAAAATATGTGAAATGGGAGCGGGTTGCACACCTGACAAAATCAATGCCAATTGTTTACCGTGAAAATGGTAACAATAATTAAATTTGTAAATGGGATTCTAAAAATACGTGATCTATTCCCGAGCTAGTTGTTAGAGTAGTTGATGCTAATAATATGGAGTTTAATGATGAAATGCAAGCTAAAACGAGATAGTAATCGAACCGAGGGGCTTGCTGCTCGGGTATAGGTCTGGTCGATAGGGGACATCGGGGTCAACGTCAGGGTCGAGTTCGAGCTATCGGGGATAGTCGGGAATGGGATAACAGT
The DNA here is from genome assembly GCF_000715075.1 of Nicotiana tabacum. NCBI lineage: Eukaryota > Viridiplantae > Streptophyta > Magnoliopsida > Solanales > Solanaceae > Nicotiana > Nicotiana tabacum. Next base: position 32,368,040 of record NC_134090.1, on the reverse strand, counting down.
TGAGGATATAATTAAACAAGGCTCTTTACGGCCAATACTAAGTTGTATGATGAAGAACAAGTAAGAGAATGATGGATGTAAAGGTGGCCTCGGGCCAGTGAGAACAAGTAATTTAGAAAGAAAAGAGAGAGAGAGAGATTATTGCACTAGTGGAGAAAATGGAACAACCTTAGCCTTTTACAAGGTAGGGTGAGTTCCCTTTATATAGGAGGGGAACTCGGCAACAAGTACATGGGCATTAATTACAATATATGGAGATGAGATGGCTTGACGTGATGCCTCAACATAGACTCTAGATAGGCCAGCCCTGTCAGACTTAGACGTGTGCCTTGGGAGTTTCCCCCTCTGTCCTGGCTTCGATCTCCGTCTTCTTTTAGTCAGGACTTGACGAGCCCCGAGTTCAGGAACTCAGCCGTGGGTTCCTATCCTCGAGGTCTCGAGGAATTCTTGCGAAATGACTTGAGAGGGAGAAATCAAGTCCTCTGATTTCTCCGTATACAGATAGTCTCCGTGTTTCCCAGAGCAAAGTGATGTGAAACGATTTTGACACCCCATTTAGCGGGGAGTGCTGCTCCCAGCGCTCAGGAACCACGGGAGTTTGCTCTGAAGACGGTGTCTTTGATAAGAGGGGAACATCTGGAGATGGTGAAGAGGTACTGTGGATGGAGCGAGGGGATAGCGCTGCTGGTGCTTTCCCCGGATGAGAGTATTACGGACTCTACTGATGGATTCTTGAGCGTATACCTATATCCTTTCGCATTTGGCCCCCTTGATAGGGTCGTGCTTGATTTTTGCTTGAAGTGTCGGGTTACTTTGGCGCAGATACATCCGTCGTTATGGCGAGTGGTGCTGATGATGAGATTCTTTGTGGAGAAGGATGGGCTTCAATTCACGCTTAACCACCTTGTCAGCCTATACCGACCCATTTATCACCAGGGCCTGCTAACCCTGAGGTGTCGTTCGTCCATACCCTTTGTAGTTGATGAAGAAGAGGACTGGGATCGAGAGTGTTAGTTGGTTTATCCTGGTCCGGACGGTCGACATTATCCCTGTGGAGCTTTTGCCATAGCCCGAAAGGTGGAATTATTCACGTGAACAGAGCGTCTAGTGTTTTTTCAGATTTTGCCTATAGCGAAAATCAGTTGAGTAATAGTGGTGTCTCCCTTGTTACAGCAACTTCATGAACGTCGGGCGAAGTCCTTAACCTACCCGGCTGGGTCCGGAGGCTGGTGACCCATTCGACCTGCGATGAGCGTCGGTGGCGAGCTGTATTCCGTGCCAGATGGGGGGCAAAATACCAAGGTATGCGCACATGCTGCCTTTTCCTTGGCCTAATATTTGAGGCAACATTTCCCTCCTTTATTTTGTACTAACTTTACCGTTTGTAGGTATTGAAAGGTTCTTCGGGATGACGGAGTGCTCTTCCGAAGGGGATAAAGGGGCGTCGGCCTCAGAGCCAAGGGACAACTGCGATAAACAGGATTGGCACCTGCAGTTTGATAGAGCTTTTAGTGGTTTCAAACGGGCCCATGTTTTCGAGGAGAGGGCATCATCCGAGTCTGGGGGTGAAGTGGCCGGAACAACAGGAGTGTGTTCTGACTTCGAGGAAGTCCATCGACTTCACTTCATGGTGAGTTTAGGTGCAGTTTTCCTGTATTCTGCATCCTCCTCCCCCTATCGAGATTTCCTTGTGTATGCCTGTGATAGGTTTATGACGGAGCTGCTCTGTCAAGGGCCCAGGCTTTAGAAAATTCTGGACGAGGGCGAGTCCCTTAGGCTTCTTAGCGAGGAGAAGGAGGTTGAGTTGCTGCATTGGTAATATGAGGCGTACCGGAGCTTGAATTATGAGAGCTATTTGATGGAGTGGGTAACTTTTTGCAGCTCGTGGTTTGCTCCCTTTGGAACTTAAGGTTAACCCTCTTTTTGTTATATTAGCTGCAGAAAAAGACGGAGGCCTTGGAGTACCTCAAGGGCGACGTTGACCGCGTCAAAACTGTTTGTGGCGAGCTAAGGGCTCAAGTGCAAGCTTAATCTTTTAAAGGAGATAGGCGCCTCAGACTAGGTCCCTGCCTTCGAAGCCCAACTCCGCTTGGCTCGTGACAATGCCAAAGTTCAAGTGAATATGGTCGGGAAACTTGAATCTGATCTCTCGAAGATCAGGGCTGAGATAATTGATGCCCGGGCTGAAGCGGCACTAAGCCTAACCAAGGCTAATTAGGAGATGGCAATTCGTATGAAAGACATTGCGGATGCTCAAGCCGAGCTGAAGCGAGCCCTCGACCGGGAGAAGAGGATCGAGGAATATGTTCGTGGCAGATCCCAAAGAGAGGTAATCGAGGAGATCGATGGAGGGGCTTCATTCTCTCGGAGGAATTGGCTCGAGCAAGGGTAGACGAGTATGATACGCGGTCACTTCTTGCTAACAACGCGAAGAGCGAACCCGACAAGCTGTAGCCCTTTGGAGCAGAGTGTAGATTTTGCCGTTTCCCCCCTTTGTATTTGATATATGTAGAGCATGTCTGTAGATGGAGAGTGCGCCTTTTTTGCGCATGTAAGAAAAGAGGAAACTTGAAGCTTTATTTCTTCTGCATCTCTTTCTGTAATGCTTTTGACCATGCGGGCTGGTTTCAGTGTTTGGCGGGATCCTCGTAGGTCCAGAACTGATCGTGCAGGCCCGGAGACTTTTAAGAGTGATCCTTGACGTGAGCAGGCATTGGGGCCTCCGTGCTTTGCCAAGTTGTTTAGGCTTAGTCTCCGAGTCGGGACTTGACTCGAGCTTGCCTGCCCTTAAATCATCTATGCCTATGTGGGCAAGTAGTAATTGTTCTCATTTCATGCCCTTGGGCATTTGCCATTTCGACTATTTTGGGTCTAGTCTCCGAGTCGCATTGCGACTCGAGCTTGAATTGACCCTCAAGTTCTTTCCTGCCTGCATGGGCGGACGACGATGGCCTTTTGTGCTTCTGGTCAAAGTGACCTTATAGGTGGATGGCCCGGAGGCTCACTCGGCTGGCGATAGTGGAATTTATGTCGCGCCCTTAGGCATATTGTAGTTTAACCATTTCGGGTCCAGTCTCCAAGTCGCGTTGCAACTCGTGTTTTAATTGACCCTTGAGTACTTCCGATTTTCAGAGCGGCGATAGTGCCTCTTACGCTGTTTTGGTCATTGAGACCTTTTAATATGTGGCCTAGAGGCTTTCATAGCTAACTATTTTGGATCCGGTCTCCGAATCGGGTTACGATTCGAGCTTATTTTAATCCTCAACTTGTCAATTTTCAAGCTGGCGACAATGGCTTTTACGTTGTTTGGTCGTAGAGACCTTTTAGTGTGCGGCCCGTAGGCTCATTTGGCTGGCGATAATGGCTCTTACGATGTTTTTCCCGTGTGAATTTTGTAGGCTTTGTTTTCCGCTCGTTAAGGTCTTTTGAAATAGTTTTGCCTAACCCGTCGTCGATTCTGGAAGAACCTTGATTTCAAGTCATTATCGGCGATGTTTTGAGAACCTCGGAAGGTTCATAGCTCATAGGATGAGTAGGTCGAAGCCTTGTGATTTGGAGCTAACATGGTCGAAGCTCGTTTTTTGCCTATTGAGGGAAGCCTGTTTTAACCGGTTCTTTCCAAAGTATATTTGAAGTAGTGGCCTGCGATTTTTGTTTAGCGACAGTCGGGTGTCCCGGATTCGCGTTAATTTGGTTGTATCAGCCGTTTTGACCGTAGTCATATGTGCTTGGCTGGAGCCATTTTTTATCCTGAGTGATAATTTAGGCATCTACACCGAGGTTATGCCCTTTCGGGACTCTTACAAATGCGACGTATAGCCTGAACTTCGTGATTTTCATGCCTGTTGAGGTCTTACAGTTTGTCATGCCTATTGAGGTCTTACAGTTTTTTGTTGTAATGTAGAATAGATCTAGTTACGCCGAGTCTGCCCGCTAGGGGTCTTACAGTTTTGGGTTTTCCAACGCATGGCGATTAATGACAGTCTCCGAGTCATCGAGTTTGTTTAAGCTTGAAGACCGCTTCTCGTGAGCTCGGAATTGCCTTGTATGGGCTTTATGAGCCCGGAGTTCCGACCCAGGGGTCGTGCTAGTGCCAAATTATTGATGTTAAGTCTCCAAGTATTTCGGGATGCATTTGGTGGAGGGGTCCCTACCGGGAGTATACTTGAGATTTCCTTTTCTGGAGAATAAGATGCTAAAAAGATATCCTTTTATTGCTTGGTGTAAACATACATTGTTTCATTGTCGTAGGCACGGCCCGCGCGGGCGTGGCTCCCCGAACCATTTGATCCGGTACATAATTCCAATTGAGACTTAGTCTGCCATTTCCCGGTCCTCCCGAGGGGATGGTGCCCTTAGAAGAAGATCATCGCTCATCGTTGGACTGTAGAAGAAGGCTTGCGACCTTATCGGATCCTCCTCTTGGGGGTACTTTGCTCCGCTAATAATCTTGCTGACGAGGCCCTCTTTGGGGCGGAAGCCCGATTAAGGGGAAAGAGCGCGACGAGCCCTTATTTTAAGGCATAGGGATCTCTGTGTAGAGTTAGAACTTCTGAATGTCCTGGCCAGCTGTCTGCATACAGGTTAGTGAAAAAATAACAAGGGAGTAAAGCAGTTCTTCCTCACCGTGGGATGCGTAGGCAACGTTTGGATATTTGGTATGTTCTTACCCTTTCGAGGCATGAGCCCCGATACAGCCCTCCATTGTGTCTTATCAAGCTTGGTCGAAGATGTGGTTTGGTTACCCTTTAATCCTTCTAAGGGTGGGGGCATTGATGCTGACGATGCGCCATATGGTGAAGAATTTCCTCTCGTCACATATTGCTCTCTGCCGACTTATTTTAGTTCTGCCCTTTGCAAGGGATTTCATTCTTTTGGCTAAATGGGGTGGACGATGTCCCGGGGTAGTGTGCCGGTGGTCGTTTGAATAAGATGTCCATGCTTTGTGCCTCCTTTGATGGTACAGAGATCGACGTCCTGACCCGAGCTCAGACGGGCCGTATCAAGAGAATGGTCTTTGTGGCGATTGTCATTTGGAATTCACCAGGGATTCGGGATGTAGGAGCAATTTGGTCCGTTAGCCTGGACCGCCCCATTGACTTTGTTCCAACATCGTTGTTGTATGTGATCGAACCACCTGAATTCATGAACACATGTTTTATTTGAAATAGATCAAATGAGGGAGAGGGTTACCAATGCGTCAGTGTGATACCGAGGCGGAGTCTCGGTGTCCTTTTCCCTAGATGTAAGGGTGTCCTTCGGAATATTTCCCTGGTTTAGCTTATGGTGATCACGATGTTTGGTATAGCAATATTGAAATCGTACTCCGCTGGGCGGGGTTCCTCTATCGGTTGTGCCTTGTCAGATCTGGTTCCTCTGAAGGTTCCTCGAGGATATTGCCCTCGAGCTATTTCCCTACCATTGCGAGGTAGGTTGCATCTTGCAGCATTCCTCCCATCCATGGTGCATGGATTGTACCTCCATCTGTTTGACATTAGTTTCTTTGTCGGGAGCCTACTCAGGTAGACCGAGCCCATAGAGGTTCCCGGACGGTGTCCACAGTCTTGATTCATGGTCGGTGCCGGGTATGGGCATCTGACCAGATCTCGGCTGTGTATCTGATCAAGCTTTGTTTGAAATGACTTGGAGTCATCGGGCATGCTTCGTTTAAACTTCGGGCGAAGGCCTATGTTGCCCAGTCATCCGAAACCGGGAGCAATCTCATTCGTCATATCAGGGAATGAGGCACGACTTCGTATGGTATTTCATTATCTTTTCATCTGGCCTCAGATGTGTCAGGTTCTTCCATTACTGCTTCAATGGCATCGGCATGTACTTCTACGAAGGAATCTGCTAGTATGGTAAGTGAGTTTGTGAGGTCAGGCGCTAGGCTGTGGCGCCACATCACGGTTTCTTTCGAGAGTGTTTCCCCGAACTTCTTCATCGTGACGGTCTCGAACTGATCATCTTGAGGGTCGCTACCTTTTTCCGCGCACGTGTAAGCGGTGGTGCGCTCGTCGGGGTCCGAGGTCCTATCGTACCTTGGGAGCTCCGACGTTCCAGATTTTCGTGAAGTGGGTTCCGGGACTGCTTCCCCGGGGGGACAACTGCTGCATGAACCTCCGCGAACCTGACTCGATCCTCTTGGAGAGATTCCCAAGCATCTTCGCTATGGCAGGGTCTGTTATCGATCCGTTGTTGCTTGATTTTTCGGGTACTCTTTCGGCGCAGGGAGCGATTTCCGGCGCTACTGTGCTAGGAGTCTTCGGATGGCTCTACAACTGAGTGATAGCCAACTGCTGTGCGTGGAACATTTCAAAAATATCGTGAAGGCTAACTTCCCATTCTTCTCGGGCTGGGGTTTTTTGAACTTGCTATCGGTCGTTGTGCCGTATGCTTCTATCTATGTGAGAAGTTTAGTTGACTTGTTGTGCGTCTTGTGAATCTGCTTCCGCTAGAATTGGCCCGGGTGCGTTATCGGGATTCGTTGGTGGTGCTCCAGTGGCCAGGACAACCACGCCATTTTCCCCATGGTTTTTGCGGTGTCATTCTCGACTCCGTTCACCGAGCCAGACATTTTGATCTGAAATCAAAGGATCTTGGATAAGAAAAAGTGTGAAAGATAATGTGCGCTTGTGCAATGAAACCAGCAAGAAAATAATCACTATTATTTTTAGCCCCATTGTGGGCGACAAACTGTTTACCATGAAAATGGTAACAATAATTAAATTTGTAAATGGGATTCTAAAAATACGTGATCTATTCCCGAGCTAGTTGTCAGATTAGTTGATGCTAATAATATGGAGTTTAATGATAAAATGCAAGCTAAAACGAGATAGTAATCCAACCGAGGAGCCTGCTGCCTGAGTATAGGTCTAGTCGATGGGGGACCTCAGGGTCGAGTTCGAGCTATCGGGGATAGTCAGGAATGGGATAACAGTTGAGGATATAATTAAACAAGGCTCTTTACGGCTAATACTAAGCTATATGATGAAGAACAATTAAGAGAAGGATGGATGTAAAGGTGGCCTCAGGCCAGTGAGAACAAGCAATTTAGAAACAAAAGAGAGAGAGAGAGAGAGAGAGAGAGAGAGAGAGAGATTATTCAACTTGTGGAGAAAATGGAACAACCTCAGCCTTTTACAAGGTAGGGTGAGTCCCCTTTATATAGGAGGGGAACTCAGCTACAAGTACGTGGGCATTAATAACAAAGTATGGAGATGAGATGGCTTGACATGATGCCTCAGCATACGCTTTGGATAGGCCGGCCCTGTCAGACTTAGCCGTGTGCCTTGGGAGTTTCCCCCTCTATCTTGGCTTTGATCTCCGTCTTCTCTGAGTCGGGCCTCGACAAGCCCCGAGGTCGGGAACTCGGCTGTGGCTTCCTGTCCTCGGGATCTCAAGGCATTCTTGCGAATTGACTTGAGAGCGAGAAATCAAGTCCTCTGATTTCGCCTCGTACAAAATGGGAGCGGGTTGCACGCCTACAATGAGATATATGAAATGGGAGCGGGTTGCACACGTGCAACGAGATATATGAAATGGGATTGGGTTGCATGCCTGCAACGAGATACATGAAATGGGATCGGGTTGCACGCCTGCAACAAGATGTGAAATGAATGTGAATTCTGCATTTGTTTTCCTTATCCTTGTTAGTAATTGGATTTTGGTTTCTTTATATTCTGTTGTTATCTATTATTCCCCGAAGAATGTTTCTCCTGCCCAATTTTAATTGTAATTATCTACTTCTATTTCCAGTATTTATGATATAACTGCACAGGTTTATTTGGTAGTCTAGTCCTAGCCTCGTCACTACTTCGCTGAGGTTAGGCTAGACACTTACCAGCACATGGGGTCGGTTGTGTTGATACTACACTCTACACTCTTTTGTGCAGATCCTAGTGTTGTAGACTTCGGACCGCAGTGAGGTTGCTGCCTTCAGTCCAGCTGGCAACCCGAGGTAGTCCTGCAGGCGTTCGCGGGCCTTGGCGTCACCTCCTATCTTTCCTTTATCTTGTTTCCTTTACTTATTTAAGAAATAGTGTATTTTTTATCTTTTAGACTTTGTATGTAGTATTCTTAGACCGTCTGTGAAACTATGACACCAAATTCTGGGTAGAGTTGTATTTAAACTTCTGCGGTTTGTATTAAGATAAATTATCAGATTTTGTCTTCCGCTTAATTATTTCCGCGATTTGCATGATATCTACTCATCACTGATAATGGTTTAAAATTGGAAAAGATTAAGTAATTAGAATAATTTAGCTTGCCTAGCTTTCACCAGTATGTGCCATTAAAGCTCTCGAGGGTGGGAAATCCGGTTCATGACAAGTTGGTATCAGAGCTCTAGGTTACATGGGTTTCACAGTTCACAAACAAGCTTAGTAGAGTCTGAGGGATCAGTACGGAGACGTCTGTATTTATCCCCTAGAGGCTACGGAGTTAAGAAAAGTTTCACTTCTATTCTTCTCTGTCGTGCAGTTTTGTTCTCTCATTGTTAAATTGAAACCTCTACTCTTATCCTTTTGCGAATGATGAAGTCACGTACCGCTTCTTCAGCCGAGCAGCAACACAGACCGGTGATAGATCAGTTATGTCTTCGGAGGCTTTATGGAGGTTGGATAGATTTCACCAAGCTCTTCACTACTACTTTCAGCAGTGCATCTTCGGAGGATCCCTAGGATTATCTAGACAATTGTCATGAGGTTCTTAGGAACATAGGGATAGTGGAGACCAATGGGGTCGACTTTGCTACTTTTTGCTTATCTTGATCCGCCAAGACTTAGTGGAGGGATTATTGTTTGGTTAAACCAATTGGGTCACTAGCTTTGACTTGGGATTAGTTTTCTCAGCTGTTTTAGAAAAGTTTCTTCCTGTCACTCAGAGAGAGATCTATCGGAGGCAGTTTGAGCGTCTCTAACAAGGTTCTATGACTGTTACTTAGATGAGACCAGGTTTATTGGTTTGGCCCGTCATGCTCTACTTATACTTCCCACTAAGAGAGAGAGAGTGAGAAGGTTCCTTGAGGGGCTGATTCAGCCTATTTGACTTCAGATGGCTAAGGAGGCGGGGAGTGAGATTTCTTTTCAGAAGGCGGCCAATGTGGCCAGGAGAGTTGAGATGGTTCTATCCCAAGGAGGTGGTCAGGGGTCTGACAAGAGGCCTCATCATTCAGGCAGATTCAGTGGTGCCTCATCTGGAGGAAGGGATTCGTATGGTAGAGGACATCCTCCTAGGCCTTTTCAGTCAGCACTTCAGTTTTCTCACGGTGCTTCAGGTGGTCGTGGTTCTCATATGTAGTATTTCGATCAGCAGACCTACAGTGCACCAACAGCTCCTATCAGTGTACCGTCGCTTCAAAGTTTTTAGGGTCGTCAGCCCCCGCAGTTGAGGGCTTGTTTTACCTGTGGCGACACGAGTCACATTGCTAGATATTACCCTCGAGCACCGAGTAGTTCTTAGCAGCAGGGTTCCCGTGCCATGGTTCAGGCACCGAGTGTTCTACAGCCTGCCCAGCCAGCTAGAGGTGGGGGTAGAGGTGCTAGAGGTGAAGGTAGAGGTATTAGAGGTGGAGCTTAAGCCGTTAGAGGTGGAGGCCAGCCAGCAGCAGGCCGTCCTAGAGATGTAGTTCAAGGTAGTGGGGCCCAGCCCCGATGTTATGCTCTTCCAGCCAGGCCGAGGCTGAGGCTTCCAATGCAGTTATCACAGGTATTGTTTTGGTTTGTAGTAGAGATGCTTCAGTTTTATTTGATCCAAGATCTACATACTCCTATGTGTCGTCTTATTTTGCACTGTATCTAGTCATGCCTAGTGATTCTTTGAGTGCTCATGTTTATGTATCTACACCGGTGGGTGATTCTATTGTGGTAGATCGAGTCCATTGTTCATGTATAGTTGTGATTGGGGGTCTAGAGACTCGTGTAGATTTGCTCCTACTGGACATGGTTGATTTTGATGTCATATTGGGGATGGACTAGTTATCACCTTACCACGCTATCTTGGACTATCATGCCAATAATGTGACCTTAGCCTTGCAGAGTTTACCCCGTTTATAGTGGAGAGGGACTCCTGGTCATTCTACCTATAGTGTTACCTCTTATATGAAGGCTCGGCGTATGGTCAAGAAGGGGTGTTTGGCCTATTTGGCCTATGTTCATGATTTTAGTGCTGAGGATTCTTCTATTGATTCTGTGTCTGTTGTTCGTGAGTTCCCAGAGGTATTTTCTTTAGACCTGCCAGGTATGTCACCCGACAGGGATATGGACCTTTGCATTGATTTGGCACCGGGCAATCAGCCCATTTCTATCCTGCCGTATCGTATGGCCCTGCCTGAGTTGAAAGAGTTGAAGAAGTAGTTGCAAGACTTGCTTGAAAAAGGTTTCATTAGACCTAGTATTTTGCCTTGGGGTGCGCCAGTGTTATTTGTTAAGAAGAAGGACGGATCGATGCGAATGTGTATAGATTACCGACAGTTGAACAAGGTTACAATCAAGAATAAGTATCCATTGTCGAGGATGGATGATTTGTTTGATCAGCTTCAGGGTGCCAAGGTATTTTTGAAAATTGACTTGAGATCTGGATACCATCAGTTGAGGATTAGGGCATCCGATGTCCCTAAGACAGCTTTCCGCACTTGGTACGGGCATTGAGAGTTCTTGGTGATGTCATTCGGGTTGACAAATGCCCTAGCAGCTTTTATGGATTTGATGAACCAAGTGTTTAGGCATACTTGGATTCATTCGTGATAGTCTTCATTGATGATATTTTGATCTATTCCTGCAGCTCGGAGGAGCATGAGCAGCATCTTAGAGTGGTTCTTTAGACTCTTGAGGGATAGTCAGTTGTATGCCAAGTTTTCAAAGTGTGAGTTTTGGTTGAGTTCGGTTGCATTCCTAGGTCATGTTGTATCTGCAGAAGGTATTCAGGTTGATCCGAAGAAGATTGAGTTAGTCAAGAACTGGCCTAGACCGACATCAGCTACAGAGATTCGGAGTTTCTTGGGATTGACAGGCTATTATCGTCGGTTTATGGAGGGGTTTTCATTTATCTCAACCCCGATGACCAGGTTGACCCAGAAGGGTGCCCAGTTCATGTGCTCAGACGAGTGTGAGGCGAGCTTTCAGAAGCTCAAGACAGCTTTGTCTACGGCACCGGTGTTGGTTTTGCCCACAGGTTCAGGGCCTTATATAGTTTATTGTGATGCATCTCGTATTGAACTTGGTGTAGTGTTGATGCAGGATAGCAAGGTCATTGCATATGTTTCATGGTAGTTGAAGATTCATGAGAAGAATTATCTAGTTCATGATTTGCAGTTGGCAGCCATTGTTCACGCGTTGAAGATTTGGAGGCATTATCTGTATGGCATGGCATGTGAGGTATTCACAGATCACAAGAGTCTGCAGTATTTGTTCAAGCAGAAGGAGCTAAATTTGAGGCAGATAAGGTGGCTGAAGCTATTAAAGGACTATGATATCGTCATCTTATATCATCCGGGAAATGCTAATGTGGTGGTTGATGCTTTGAGTAAGAAGCCAGCCAATATGGGCAGTCTTGCTTATATTTCGGTCGGTGAGAGACCGCTTGCTTTGGATGTTCAGGCTTTGGCCAATCAGTTCGTGAGGTTGGATGTTTCTGAGCCTAGGCGTGTGTTAACTTGCACAGTCGCTCGTTCTTCTTTATTGGAGCATATCCGAGAATGGCAGTATGATGATCCTCATTTGTGTGTCCTTAGAGACACGGTGTAGCACGAAGGTGCCAAGCAGGTTACCTTAGGTGATGATGGAGTTTTGATATTGCAGGGTTGAGTTTGTGTGACTAATGTAGATGGACTCCGAGAGTTGATTTTAGAGGAGGCCCATAGTTCCCGGTACTCTATTCATCCGGGCGCTGCTAAGATGTATCAGGATTTGTGGTAGCATTATTGGTGGAGAAGAATGAAGAAGGATATTGTTGCGTATGTGGCTCGTTGTTTGAATTGTCAGTAGGTTAAGTATGAGCATCAGAGACCTGTGGTTTGTTTCAGAGGATTGAGCTTCCCGAGTGGAAGTGGGAGCGTATCACTATGGACTTCGTTGTTGGACTCCCACAGACTCGGAGGAAGTTCGATGCACTGTGGGTTATTGTTGATAGGTTGACTAAGTCAGCACATTTCATTCCTATGGCAGTCTCCTATTCTTCCGAGCTGACATCTACATCCGAGAGATAGTTCGTCTTCATGGTGTGCCCGTGTCAATCATTTCGGACCAAGGTATGCAGTTTACCTCCCATTTATAGAGAGCAGTTCAGCGAGAGTTGGGCACACAGGTTGAGTTGAGCATAGCGTTTCATCCTCAGACGGACGGGCAGTCCGAGTGGACTATTCAGATTTTAGACGATATGCTCCGAGCTTGTGTCATTGACTTTGGAGGCTCGTGGGACCAGTTTTTTCCTTTAGTAGAGTTTGACTACAACAACAGCTACCAGTCGAGTGTCCAGATGGCTCCTTATGAGGCTTTGTATGGTAGGCAGTGTCGGTCGCCGGTTGGATTGTTCGAGCCGGGATAGGCTCGATTGTTGGGTACAGATCTAGTTTAGGATGCCTTGGACAAGGTCAAGATTATTCAGGATAGGCTTCGTACAGCTCAGTCCAGGCAAAAGAGTTATGTCGACCGCAAGGTTCGTGATTTGGCATTCATGGTCGGTGAGCGGGTATTGCTTCGAGTGTCGCCTATAAAGGGCGTGATGAGATTTGGGAATAAGAGCAAGCTTAGCCTTAGGTTCATTGGCCCGTTTGAGATTCTTGATCGAGTGGGAGAGGTGGTTTACAAACTTGCATTGCCGCAGAGCTTATTAGCCGTGCATCTAGTGTTTCATGTGTCCATGCTTTTGAAGTATCAAGGCGATCCATCCCACGTGTTAAATTTTAGCACTGTCCAGTTGGACAAGACTTGTCTTATGAGGAGGAGCCAATAGCTATTCTAGACCGGCAGGTTCGTTAGTTGAGATCGAAGAGATTTCCTTTGGTTCGTGTTCAGTGGAGAGGTCAGCCTGCTGAGGCATCAACCTAGGAGTCTGAATCCAATATGCGGAACCGTTATCCCCATCTGTTCCCCAACTCAGGTACTTCCTTCTTATGTCCATTCGAGGACGAATGGTTATTTTAGAGGCGGAGAATGTGATGACCCAAAAGGTCATCACTTGTTTTAAAAAAATGAATTATGTGTTTTGAGGCCTTAAAAACCTCTTTCTATCTCACCTCGATTTGCATGCGCAGTCCGAGTGCGTAGACGGAAAGCCATTATGTGAAATTCCGTGAAAAATGATGAATTTTGCCTTTCAAATGAATTTAAGTTGACTTTGGTCAACATTTTGGGTAAAAAGACATTGACCCATTAGAAAAATATGGGACTTAGGAGTATGCCCGGAATCGAATTCCGAGGTCCCAAGCCCGAGAAATGAATTTTTGAAAGAAATTATTTTGCTGAATTAATTATGAGTTTTTGAAAGTGAAATGTGTTTGAAACCATTGGTATCGGGCCCATATTTTAGTTCCGGAGCCCGGTACATGTCTTATATATGATTTGAGTTGAGCCTGTGAAAATTGGTAAGAAACGGATTTGAAATAACGTGAATCGGACCTTATTTGAGAAATTTGGCAAATTTGAAGTTCTTAAGTAATTCCATGATTTTGATGCTAAATTCATAGTTGTTGATGCTATTTTGGTGATTTGAATGCACGAGTGAGTCTGTATGATGTTTTTAGGATGGTGTGCCTGTTTGGTTTGGAGCCCCGAGGGCTCGGGTGAGTTTTGGATAGGCCACGGGGTGGATTTTGGACTTGAGAAATTGCAGACTTCAGCTGTTGCATTGCAGGCCTGCAGGCTTCGCATTTGCGAAGCCTGGCTCGCAAATGCGAGTTCGCAAATGCGTGCGAAGGCTTTATCGCAAATACGAACAATAGCCCAGGCCAGCTTACCTCGCGAATGCGAGGGATAGATCGCAAATGCGATCCCCCAGTTTTAGCCAGACGTCGCAAATGCGATACATTGTTCCCAATTCCCACTTCGCAAATGCGAACTTAGCAAAAGCCTGGGTTCGCAATTGCGAACCCTGGTCGCAATTGCGACATCTCCAACCTAAAATTTTATAACTTAGCCTAAAATCTTTCATTTTTCACACTCTTTCAAAACCAAAACACTCTTGGGCGATTTTTCAAAGATAACTCTTCTTCCAAATCGATTGTAAGTAAATTTTAACTTGTTTTCTTCAATCATTAACATCTTTTCACATGATTTCAACTCAAAATCAATGATTTTCATGGGGGAAATTAGGTGTTTTGGGTAGAACCTAGGTTTTTCAAAAATTGGGAATTTGAACAAATTATATATTTGAGTTCGTGGGGGAATGGGTAATCGGATTTTGGTTTGAACCTCAGGTTTTGACCATGTGGGCCCGGGGGCAATTTTTGACTTTTTGGATAAATTTTGGAAAACTTATTTTCATGCATTATAATTGATTTATTTAGCGTTTATCAATGTAATTAAGTAACTTATGGCTAGATACGGGCGAATTAGTGGTGGAACTAAGGGGTAAAGCGATAGTTGAGACGTGAATTGTGTTCGTGGCATTGAGGTAAGTGTTTTGTCTAACCTTAGCTTGAGGGATTAGGAGTCGTGTCTTATTTGCTACGTGTTAATTGTGGAGTACAATGTATAGGCATGGTGCCGAGTATCTATATGTCAGTGTCAAGCATGCCCGTAAGTCTGGTATTGTAATTGTTATGACTCAGTTGTGGTTTATTGTGCTTCGCATGTTATTATCATTATTGTTCCCTTGCGGGGATGTTATTATCATTATTGTTCCCTTGCCGGGATGTTATTGTCATATTATTGTTCCCTTGCCGGGATGTTTGTTTTTGATATTATTGTTCCCTTGCCGGGAGCGGGTTGCATGCCTGCAACAAGATATGTGAAATGGGAGCGGGTTGCACGCCTGCAACGAGATATGTGAATTGGGATCGGGTTGCACGCCTGCAACAAGATATATGAAATGGGAACGGGTTGCACGCCTGCAACAAGATATATGAAATGGGAGCGGGTTGCACGCTTGCAACGAGATATATGAAATGGGATCGGGTGGCATGCCTGCAGCAAGATGTGAAATGAAAGTGAATTCTGCATTTATTTTCCTTATCCTTGTTAGTAATTGGATTTTGGTTTCTTTATATTCTCTTGATATTCTGTTGTTATCTGTCATTCCCCGAAGCATGTTTCCCCGGCCCAATTTTAATTGTAATTATCTGCTTCTATTTTTCCTATTTATGATATAACTGCACATGTTTATTTGGTAGTCTGGTCCTAGCCTCGCCATTACTTCGCCGAGGTTAGGCTAGACACTTACCAGCACATGGGGTCGGTTGTGCTGATACTACACCCTGCACTCTTGTGTGCAGATCCCTATTTTGTATACTTCGGACCGCAGTGAGGTTGCTGCCTTCAGTCCAGTAGGTGACCCGAGGTAGTCCTGCAGGCGTCCGAGGGCCTTGGTGTCACCTCCTATCTTTCCTTTATCTTGTTTCCTTTACTTATTTCAGAAACAGTGTATCTTTTATCTTTCAGACTTTGTATGTATTATTCTTAGACAGTCTGTGAAATTTTGACACCAAATTCTAGGTAGAGTTGGATTTAGACTTCCGCAGTTTAAGATAAATTATCAAATTTTGTCTTCCGCTTAATTATTAACGCTATTTGCATGATATCTAATCATCACTGATAATGGTCTAAAACTGGAAAAGGTTAAGTAATTAGAATAATTTGGCTTACCTAGCTTTCACCAGTAGGCGCCATCACGGCTCTCGAGGGTGGGAAATATGGGTTGTGACAGATTTGAATCATGACAACTTCCTTGATGAAATCCATTATATCTATATATATGCTCCGGTTACGGAGGGAACTTGCTTGTTGGGATCTTGAGTAAAATTATAAAAAGGGGAGTTGTATCACGTATTCTATACTTGTTTATTTCATATATTTACTCAGTTTCATATTTATTCACTTATTTACTATACCTGATATTATTGGACCACTAGTAAGTGTCGGAGTTGACCTCTCGTCACTACTTCTTCGAGGTTAGACTGGATACTTACTGGGTACGCGTTATTTTTGTACTCATACTATACTTGATGTACATTTTGTTGTTCATGCACATGCATGGCTAGTGGCCTAGTGGGCGCAGCGGGATGGTTGACATGGGGACCTAGATGAGCTGCATCTTATGGACGATCCGCAACCAGCAGAGTCTCCTTTAGAGTATTTGTATTTCTTTTTTTCTGTCCAAATTTGAATTCCAGATAATTATTGTATTTTATTTTATTTCCTAGTAAATGCTCATGCACTTGTGATACCGTGTTCTAGGATGATTATGGGATATTTAGAATTGAAATTGGAAAACGTTATTATTATTCTTTAAAGTTCACTTTTTACTAGTTAAATTGAGGAAAATTTATGATTTCAGAAATATGAAAATGAGAATCTAATTAACTATTTAGTGTTGTTTGCCTAACAGTAGTGTCCGCTACCATCACGACATTTAATGGATTTTGGGTCATGACAACATGGTATTAGAGCACTAGGTTCACTTAGGTCTCACGAGTCTAGTAAAGTCTTGCGGATTGGTACGGAGATATATTTACTTATCTTCGAGAGGCTACAAGGCTGTTAGGAGAACTTCCCTTCTTGATTCCTCATCATGCGAATTGATCCTTTTGAGGCTTGTACCTTTATTTCTTTCCTATTCAATCCTATGCGACGTGAAGCGCTTGCTATAGATCGAGAATTGAGGAATTGTAATGGTACTACAGATGCGGTGCGAGATGTTTCCCCCTGTGTAGTTGATTGGGCTATTGTCGTCGCCTTACGGAAGGATATTCCGTCATTTCAGCTTGGTAGCTGTACTTCTAAGAGCTTTGAGGCTATACACAGGTTGTTATAATGCTCAAGAGTTTTTATCGCATAGTATCTATATGATGGTAAGATGCTTGCCTATGTGACAAAGCAGTGAATGACTTGAAAGGAGGTTTATTCTGTGCACGATTCAGAGATTCGGTATTTTATTTCCGGTGGAGGAAAGAAAATCGGACTATAAATGTTCAGGTTTGGGTTGATGGAATAACGAGAGTTGGTATTTTTGAGCGTGGTGTAATTTTCATCGGTGATGTGGAGTCATTGTCCTTATTGAATACGTTAAGTTCGCTGGTGTTATGGTTTTCTTCAATTCACCTTTGGGGTAGAGTAGCGTGAAATAGTGCTGGAGAAGCGGCTATCAGAGATCGTAGTGTGCGGTGGTTAAGGATCGAATCAACATTCCTAGTATTGATGGCTCGAGAAAGATGATTCTCGGAAAGGGGTAAAGTTAGTAACGATCTATTGTTTCAAGTGCTACAAAGATAGATTTTGATTTAAAGCAACAACTGGGCAGTGAAGAATGAGGAAGGACATGTGGGAAGTGTCATGCAGTAGTTAAATTTCTAGAAGGTCAGGTATGAGAAACAGGAGTCGAACGGTTGCTCAAAGGAGTAAGTTTGACCAGAGTGGGAGAGTGGCAGGGTAGCATATGGGTTCTATGATCGGATGACTACACGCCTTGAGAAATTCTTAGAGTGATTTGGGATTCATGGTAGATAGTGACTAGGTCTGAGGACTTAATTTGGAATATTGGCTATTATACAAGGGAGATTGGATACAATAGAAAATAATTGCTTGATATGAAGAAAGGTACAACATGACTTTGGATTGGAATATACAGTCGCACATTGTAGTAGATGTCAAATAGGAAGTGAACGGGCTTGTATAGTTGGTGAATGGGCATGGACCCGGGATGGTTTATTGGTTTCATAGTAATTGTGCTCGGTGCAGCATCGTTGAAAGATTTCGAGGAATGTGGTGGGTCGATAACACGAGGTCACGTCAGAGAGGAAGGATGAACCTTGGTGGGTTTCAGAGTTATGCAGATGTGGCTTCGAGCTAAGTGGGAAAGGCCCACCGCCTACGATTGGATTGCATGGTTATCTATTTGTGAGGTTCCTAGTTATCGGTGTATTGGTGGGTTATTACGACTAAGTAAAGAGAACATCAGTGGTGATTTGAGCGAAGGATTTGAAGAATATGTGCTATAATTGGCCCTGTTAATTTATGTTCAGGCTTTGGGAATACTCAGGATGTATGCTTCGTGTAGAGGTGATCTACAAATAAAGTGATCCAGCCGGGTGCTTCTTCGATAGGGTGTTCATGTACTAGCAAAGCCTTGGAGTTTTATATTTGAGACCAAGCCAGAGTGGGTGACTCTCAACAACGGTCCTGGTGGATTCAAAGTTTAAAGTGCGGAGCCTAAGGGATTCAAGTCCATAGTATGTTTAAGTATCGAGCTTTTGCAGCGGATTATAATAAAGGAGCTTGGGGTATTTTGCGTTATCTTCTGTATGCGGTGTAGTATAAGAAGAATGGGATAAAATGACTTTGGATTTATAAAAGAATTATCAGAATGGGTGTACTAGTTGAAGACGCGATTATGCGCACAAGGAGGGTTTGAAATGGTTCGTGGGTTTTGAGACAATGTGGTCTTATGGAATGGGGTCACTTAGGACGAGTGTAGATTGAGTTCACTATGTTTTGAATGGAGCTAATATTATTATTCCTAAGGCAAGTCCAGGGTAAATTAGAATAAGTCGGATCGCAATGGTTGAATCGGCATAATATACAATTAATAACACTGATTGTTTGTAGTTCTGGGTACGTACGAGGCTTGAAGGTCGCCGTAACTAATTTTATTTGGAGGCTTTCGTTTATTGCGGCATGTTATGTGCAGATGGATCTCGGAAGAGTTATGGTGGTTTAGACCACTACTTGAGGTTGGCATTTTCTGCGGATATAAGAATTCAGTCACATGTTGCAATGGTTCTCTTAAAATGAGTTAAGTAAAAGGTTTCTATATGATGAAGTGTTTACCCTATTAGTAGTTCAGAAGTTAAGATGAAACTCTTGTACTCTTGCGCATTGGCATGATTTAAGTGCAGTGAACGGCATGGAATTCAGAAGTTGAGGATCAAGGTTGCAGTTGGGTGTCGACAAGAATGTCAAGAGCTCGGATGAGTGGGAAAGAATTCAGATGGTTCATGTGAGAATTTATGCCTGAAGTATGCTCGGTTCATTTGGTTGTTGACTATAGGGGTTTGTTCGGATATGGTGGTTGTTCTTGTGTGTTATGGTGAAAAGGGTCATTATGAACCCTAGAAAGGTTATTAGACTCGTACGGTGCGATCAGAATCGTCTTGAGGTCCGTGGATGGATCTAAATGTGAACGTGGGCTTTATATCATGCCGGATGTATTCATTTCAGCATAACGCTCCTTGTGGAGGAGTATTCGGAAGTTAGATGTTGTTTCGTCGTCGGCTATTTCATGTAATACTATATTATGTCGTGTGAGTTGTGAAACGGCTTGATTAAATTTCATATGTGTTGAGGTTCTACGTAGCGATGGTGTTATGTGAGCAGGATGGCTCTCGAGATTTAGATCATATATCGCACATTAGTTGCTTGAGTTTTGTAGCATATGGCGCTATCTGTCTCCCCAGGGATGGTATTATGCACTTAGCATGCTTGTTGCCAATATTCGGATATTTTGTAGTAATAAGCCTTCTAGCTTGCTGAGTATCTCCTTATATAGATTTTATGTGTGGATAGGGTGGCACGCCTCCACGGGTATGTTTTTTGTATCGGGTTGCGCGTCGTAACAGTGTGATGTCGAGTACAGTCCCCTATATCTATTTTTGTGCATTTTGTTTCCCATTTTCTGAGGACGGTTCATACACATTTTCGGTTGTCTAATTAGTTACATGGGTTGAGTAGTCCTTTCCGGAGTTCTTTTTCCTTATGTATCATAGTCGGGTTGGTAGCGTGTTGGCACATTGTGGCATCATATGAGACTTTTCGCAATGTCTGAGGTAGCTTATTGCCTGAGCAGCTTGTACTGGGTGAGACAAGATTATGGGACCTGGGATCAGAGCGATCAGATTACATGAAGTTGACTAAAGAGAAAATATAGTTATTTGGTTCATAATGAGGCAATGGATCTTGTCAAGAGAAGGAACTCAATGAATTAGTGACTCAACATTTGGTCATGAATTTCTACATATCTTTTCCATCGTGGCGGTATTGCTAGAGTTGAAACAAGACTTATATATGTCATGGGGTGCGTTGCAAGCATCGGATTCGTGAAATTTCAGCTACTGTTATCAAAGGATGTTATTATGGTCATGTAATTTATGCAGTGCATATTGTGGATTCAGCAAAGTTATGCAATCATGTATTGGTGCATTGCATAGAGATTGATACGGTGTTCGTATGATGGAAGCGGGCCTGGTAGAGAATTTCGGATGTTGGAATTGGGCTCTAAAGCCCATTTGGCTGAGTAAAAGGGAATATCTTCATATTAGCTCGAGCTAATATGCTCAACTGAGTTGCGATAGCACGGGTAGGTGCACAAGGTGTTAAATAGTGATTTCAGACAACTCCAGAGCAGTCTTTAGCATGTTCGAGGACAAATGTATGTTTAAGTGGGAGAGAATGTAACGACCCGACCGGTCATTTTGAGATCCAGCATGTCGTTCGGCGGTTTGAGGCCACGAGCAGCTACACTTTAGGTATTACGACTTGTTTGTGTGGTCAGAATTGAAATTCGGGAAGTTCGGAGTTGATTTGGAAAGAGAATTCTCATTTCGGAAGCTTTAAGTTGAAAGATTCGGACTAAGGTTGGATTTTGAGTAAACGACATTGGAAACAGAATTTGAAGGTTCTAACAGGTTCGTATGATGATTTTGGACTTATATGTATGTCCGGATCGGGTTTTGGATGACTCGGGAGCGTTTCGGAACCTATTGTGAAAGTTAGCATTTTGGAAGAATTTCATAAATTTGGGTTGAAGTAAATTTCAATGTTATCGATGTCTGTTTGGGATTCCAAGTCTGGGAATAGCTCCGTATGGTGATTCTGTTGTTGGGAGCGCGTCCGGAAGTGCATTCGGAGGTCCGTAGGTCATTTTGGGGTCATTTGGCGAAAGTTAGAAATTTGAAGGTTTTTGAGGAGTTTGATCGGAAGTGGACTTTTTTATTTCGGGGTTGGATTCTGATTCCGAAAGTTGGAGTAGGTCTGTAGTGTCAAATGTGACTTGTGTGCAAAATTTGAGGTCAATCGGACGTGATTTGATAGGTTTCGGCATCGAATGTGGAAGTTGAAAGTTCTAAAGTTTATTAAGCTTGAATTGGGGTGCGATTAATGATTTTGATATTATTTAATGTGATTTGAGGCCTCGATCAGGTCCGCGTTATGTTATGGGACTGGTTTATGTGATTGGACGGGGTCCCGAGGGTCTCGGGTGAGTTTCGGAGGTGTTTGGGTTGTATTGCGCTCTTATTTGGTATTTCGACATCGGTTTTTGGGCATAAAGGGAACTATATTGATCAAACGAACTTTTATTTGTGAATGGATTCAAGTATTAGATCTGTGTTGTAATTACAAAGCCATAGAAATAAGAATCGTCGAATTTCGATGTCGTATGAGAGAGTTATTGACCATTTTCGTGTCGGACAAAATTGTTGGTTTCTGGTGCGAAGATTTGTTCTTCACGAACGCGAGAGAGGTTACGCGAACACGAAGAAGGATTTCTGGGTTGGCCGGTCAACGCGAAAAATTGCTCTTCGCGAACATGAAGGTCTCCCGCGAAGGCGATGAAGAAAAATCGCCTGGACAGTATTTTAAACCGAGAAGTTTAGTATTTTGGGCATATCTTGAGTTCTAGAGCTCAGTTTGAGGTGATTTTCACGGTGTTGTTCTCATCTAAACAAGGGGGTAAATATTATGCTATTTCAAACAAGTGATAAGTAATAAGTAAACATTTAATAAGATGCTACATCCTGCATTTTCGTACGTTAAAGTTTCATCGTAAGTTAATTCACGTAAGTTCGGGAATGAGATTATTTTGAGATTATAAACATTATGCTATTTCAAACAAGTGATAAGTAAATTCATGAAGATGAGAGGGAAAGCGAATCGAAGAAAATGAGTTTCATCGAAGTTTGATATTTTGAGATAATATACGGTCCAAGCTATAATAACCGGTATTTATGGACTAGTGTCATACAAGATACCACAAGACGATGATATTGAGGTGTATAAAGTATGTTAAAAGTGAATAGTATTTTAAGCAATTCGAGATAATTCTTAATTATGTGGATAATTGGGTAATTATGGATTTTTAAGTGAGAGATTAACGTGTAAATTGAATTTTGAGGATAATTATTTAAATGAGCTTTGAATAACTATTAGGTGGACAATATCCACGTGGGTTTATGGAAACATGGCAGCAAATTGCTAACTATCCTTATACATAAGGAGGTGGTGGCACAATCCATGTGCACCTTATCACATTTTTGGGAATGAAAGATTATTTCAGAAGGCTTCTCTAAATTTCACAAAGTGAAAAGGCTAAGACTTTGTGAAATTATAGCAACAATACGGATGGAGATTAGGATCAAATTCACAAAGTGAGATAGATTGGCAATGTGATTTTGCTTAGACAAAATTTTATACGAAGTTATACTGCGTAATAGCAACGGGATTTGCAATTCTAAAAGAGCATGGTGCAATTTTTTCTCAAGAATATCGCACGAATTTTTCCCTACGTTGATCTGTAATTATGTATTTTCACAAAAGACACATGTTAGAGGGATTTTCAAGAGAATCGGTTCAGGTATGTTAAGGCTATCCCTTCTTTCTTTTGGCATGATCTATATGACATTACCGAAACGAGCAAATGCACAATTTCCATAAATGACTCTATTCATATAAATACTAGAGATTCTTATGTTCTTAATTCCCCATGTGTCATATTATTCTATCATCTGTTCATGGGTCTCAGAAAATACGTAAGTTGATAAAGTTTATTTCATGATATTACTCAAGGGCATAATAGTCTTATGACCTTCCGAGAGATTTTATTGACGTACTTATCACGCATTGTATTTATTTGTACATGTACATTGACCCATGACCAGATGGCATTATATACACGTATATATGTATATTATATGTATATGGGATATGAAAAAAGGTTATGGCATTAGATACGCACCACCACCTGATCAGCTGTTATACATTGATGATTTTGCCCACAGTGGCCGAGATGACATGATGGGATGCCCTCAGAGGCTTGATGATGTAATGAATACATGCATCTATGCACGACGTGATATTTATAGACATATGCATGACATTATAATATTAAATGATTTACATATCTATTCATACTTACATATTGAGTCTTTTTACTCCATGTTACTCTCATGTCTATTGTTTACTGATTTTCATTCTTACATACTCGGTACATTATTTGTATTGACATCCCTTTTTCTTGGGGACGCTGTGTTTCATGCCCGCAGGTCCCGATAGACAGGTCGAGTGTACCTCAAGTAGGCTATCAGCTCAACGGAAGATGTTGGTGCGCTCCATTTGCTCCGGAGTTGCTTGTTTAGTCAGTATGCTTTAGACGTGTATTGTTTGGTGTGGCGGGGCCCTGTCCCGACTTTAATTGATAAGTATGTACTCTTAGAGGCTTATAGATAGATGTCATATATATGGATACTTGTATGGCCTTGTCGGCCAATATTTTAAGTATATAATGGATCATATAGGCCTTATAGGCCCATATGTCATAGGTATGAGTTTCTATATACGGGTTGGGTCGTTCTATGTCAGGTATTCCCTCATGTTTATTCTGGTTAGCCCATGACGACACTTTTTGGCCCATTTATCAATGATAGTACGATAATAAAGATATGTTATATTGGTACTCGGTTGAGTAAGGCACCGGGTGCCCGTCGCAGCCCTTCGGTTTGGGTCGTGACAATTATATTGAAAATATTCCTTTCTTGATCTTGGAAAATAATTTTGTAACGACCCGACCGGTCGTTTTGTAACGGCCACGAGCAGCTACACTTCAGGTATTACAACTTGTTTACATGGTCGCAATTGAAATTTGGGAAGTTCGGAGTTGATTTGGAAAGAGAATTCTCATTTCGGAAGCTTTAAGTTGGAAGATTTTGACTAAGGTTGGATTTTGAGTAAACAACCTCGGAATCAGAATTTGAAGGTTCCAATAGGTTCGTATTATGATTTTGGACTTGGGTGTATGTCCGTATCAAGTTTAGTATGACCCGGGAGCATTTCGGCACCTATTGTGGAAGTTAGCATTTTGGAAGAATTTCATAAATTTGGGTTGAAGTGAATTTCAGTGTTATAGATGTCTGTTTAGGATTCCGAGTCTGGGAATAGCTCCATATGATGATTCTGTTGTTGGGAGCGCATCCAAAAGTGAACTCGGAGGTCCATAGGTCATTTTGGGGTCATTTGGCGAAAGTTAGAAATTTGAAGGTTTTTGAGGAGTTTGACCGGAAGTGTACTTTTTGATATAGGGGTCGGAATCTAATTTCGGAAGTTGAAGTACGTTCGTAATGTCAAATGTGACTTGTGTGCAAAATTTGAGGTCAATCGAACGTGATTTAATAGGTTTTGACATCGAATGTGGAAGTTGGAAGTTCTAAAATTCATTAATCTTAAATTGGGGTGCGATTCATGATTTTGATATAGTTTGATATGATTTGAGGCCTCGAGCAGGTCCGTATTATGTTATGGGACTGGTTTGTGTGATTGGACGGGGTCCCGGGTGTCTCATGTGAGTTTCAGAGGTTTTTGGGTTGTATCGCGCTCTTATTTGATATTTCGACGTCGTTTTTTTGGGAATAAAGGGAAATATATTGAGATTTGGGATTGAATTGAATCATTAGATCCGTATTGTAATTGCGGATCGAATATTGATGTCGTATGAGAGAGTTATGCCCATTTCTGTGTCGGACAAAATTGTTGGTTTCTGGTGCGAAGATTTGTTCTTCGCGAACGCGAGAGAGGTTATGCAAACGCGAAGAAGGATTTTTGGGTTGGCCAGTCAATGCGAAAAATTGCTTTTCGCGAACGCGAAAGTCTCCCGCAAAGGCGATACAGAAAAATCGCCTAGACAGTGTTTTAAAATGAGAATTTTAGTATTTTGGGCATATCTTGAGTTCTAGAGCTCCGTTTGAGGTGATTTTTGGGGCGTTGTTCTCGTCTCAACAAGGGGGTAAATATATGACCTTTATTTTGATGTTTCTCTATGATTATTTCTTTCGATTTCTGTTTTTATCCGTGTTTGGATTGTAGAAATTGGGATTTTGAGTCCCAAAGTTGAAAAATGGTAAATCCTTGATTTGAGGGTCGATTCATGGACGAAATTGGATGAATTTCTAGATATAGACCATATGAGTTATGGGTAATATTTATTTTCAATAAATTTTGAAATTCGGGCACGTGGGCCCGAGGGTGATTTTATCGATTTTCCAAGCAGAGTTGGGAATTGTTGTAAATAGAATTTGTTATGATTATTAGAGTATATTTTCATTTTTTGCGCATTGTTTGGCTAGTTTTGGAGCGTTGGGCATCGATTTGAGGTGCTAGAGTGGCGTTGGAGCCGGTTATGGAACTTCAGAGCGAGGTAAGTCTCATTTCTAACCTTGTAAGAGGGAATTAACCCCATAGATGAACTAAATTGTTATGTGCTTCTATTTGTGGGGGCTACGTACGTACGAGGTGATGAGAGTCCGTACGTAGCTACTAGCTATGCCTATGTCCGGGTAGTTTTAGGCTTACATCATGTCTTATTGATATTGTTGTTAATTTATGTTTTTGTTTGTCTTGAGAAGAAGCGAGATTGAGTTAGCTTATTAAATGTTTTGAAAGGAGTTGAAATTGAGGAAAGTTTGGGAACTTAAAAGTTTTCATTTGAAATTCGTAATTTAAAAGGAATTGAGGAATACTTTAATAACTTAAGAAAACTATGTGTAACCGCGTCGCAAGTATGATCCGCGAGCGGGGTAATTCCCTTAAAAAGCTACGAGCTGAATTTCCCTTATTTTGAAAAGAATCAAGAAATAGATATGATTTTAATGTTAAATTTATATTTTACTGCGTCACACATATGATTCGCGAGGCTTTTGAGAGGCGTAGGCCTATTGGTGCAGCACCCCTTACCTGGCAGCAGTTCTCCATTCTCTTTCTAGAGAAGTATGTGCTGCAGTCTCGCAGAGAGGAGCTGCGCAAGCAATTTGAATGGTTGCGTCAAGGAGAGATGACTGTAATGCAGTATGAGATGAGGTTCTCCGAGTTAGCTCGTCATGCTATTTTGTTAGTTCCGACAAATAGAGAGAGGATTAGGAGGTTTGTTGATGGCCTCACTTATCAGCTTCGTATTCTCATGACCAGGGAGAGGGTGACTGGTGCTACCTTCGAGGAGGTTGCGGGCATTGCTCGTGAGATTGTCTGTTCGTCGCCAGGAGCGAAAGGAGAGGGAGGCCAAGAGGCCTCGAGGATTTGGTAGTTATAGTGGTGCTCCTTTGAGAGGTCAGTTTTAGCACGGCAGAGGCCATGCATTCAGGCACGCTCAGCCAGCTCGCCCAGGTTATCATGGGGTGTCATTGGGTCATGGTTCTCACAGTTATCATCAGGGCCAATCATCACTTAGTGCACTTCCAGCTTAGAATTCGTCTCATGCTCCATCAGTTCAGGGCTCTTCTATGCTAGGTGCATCTGCTAGTCATTTCGGTGTGAGGGGTTCCCTTCAGTCCTGGGAGTTGTTATGAGTGTGGAGAAATGGGTCATATGTAGAGGCAGTGCCCTCGTCGTCTTGCGGGTTCATCTCAGCAGAGGGGTCAGTCATCAACTTCAGCGCCAGTTACTTCACCATCACCCACCCACCCAGCTAGGGGTGGAGGTTAGTCAGCTAGGGGTCGCCCCAGAGGGGGAGGTCGATCAGGTGGCGGTCAGGTCCGTTTTATGCACTTCTAGCTAGATCTAATGCTATTGCTTCAGATGATGTTATTATCGGTATTGTTTTTGTCTGCCACAGAGATGCTTCTGTATTATTTGATCCCGGTTCCACCTTTTCTTATGTGTCATCATACTTTGCTCATTATTTGGGTATGCCCCGTGAATCTCTTACTTCACTTTTTCATGTATCTACCCCGGTGGGCGATACTTTTAATGTATACCATGTGTACCGATCATGTGTGGTTGCAATTGGGGGTCTGGATACCCGAGCGGATCTTTTATTATTGTGTATGGTAGATTTTGATGTCATTTTAGGCATGGATTGGCTATCTTCATGTCGTGCTATTCTGGACTGTCATGCCAAGACAGTCACATTGGCTACACCGGGTGTGCCACGGATTGAGTGGCAAGGTATGACTGATTATGTTCCCAGTAGAGTGATCTCGTTCTTGAAGGCCCAACATATGGTTGGGAAAGGTTGTCTTTCATATCTAGCCTTTGTGAGGGATGTCGGTGCTGACACTTCCAGTATTGATTCTGTTCCAGTTGTGAGGGATTTTCCATATGTGCTTCCTGCAGACCTACTGGGCATGCCACTAGATAGGGATATTGATTTTGGTATTGACCTGGTGCTGGGCACTCAGCCCATTTCTATTCTGTCGTATCGTATGGCACGAACGGAGTTGAAGGAGTTAAAGGAGCAGCTTCAGGAACTCCTTTATAAGGGGTTTATTCGGCCTAGTGTGTCACCTTAGGGTGTGCCGGTTCTATTTGTGAAGAAGAAGGATGGCACTATGAGGATGTGCATTGATTATATGCAATTGAATAAAGTAATAGTTAAGAACAAGTATCATTTGCCTCGCATTGATGATTTATTCAACCAGCTTTAGGGAGCGAGAGTGTTCTCCAAGATTGATCTCCGTTCGGATTATCACCAGTTGAAGATCAGGGACTCAGATATTCTTAAGACGGCTTTTAGGACCCGATATGGTCACTATGTGTTCTTGGTGATGTCTTTTGGGTTGACCAATGCCCCAGCAGCGTTCATGCATTTGATGAACAGCGTGTTCCGACCTTATCTTGATTCGTTTGTCATTGTATTCATTGATGATATTCTGGTGTATTCGCGTAGTTAGGAGGAGCATGCGGAGCATTTGAGAGTTGTGTTGCAGATATTAAGGGAGGAGAAGCTTTATGCAAAATTCTCTAAGTGTGAGTTTTGGCTGAGTTTAGTGGCTTTCTTGGGGCACGTGGTGTCCAGCGAGGGTATTTAGGTTGATTTGAAAAATATAGAGGCGGTTCAGAGTTGGCCCTGACCGTCCTCAGCCACAGAGATTCGCAGCTTTCTTGGTTTGGTAGGCTAATATCGTCGTTTGTTTCGGGATTCTCGTCTATCACATCGCCCTTGACCAAGTTGACTCAGAAGGGTGCTTTATTTGTGTGGTCAGATAAGTGTGAGGAGAGCTTCCGGAAGCTCAAGACAACCTTGACCACAGCTCCAGTGTTAGTTTTGCCCTCAGCTTCAGGTTCATATACCGTGAATTGTGATGCTTCGAGAGTTGGTATTGGTTGTGTATTGATGCAGGAGGGTAGAGTTATTGATTATGTTTCTCGTCAGTTGAAGCCCCATGAGAAGAACTACCCCGTTCATGATTTGGAGTTGGCTGCCATAGATCACGCATTGAAGATTTGGTGGCATTACTTGTATGGTGTGTCTTGTGAGGTGTTTACTGATCATCGTAGCCTCCAGCACTTATTCAAGCAGAAGGATCTTAATTTGAGGTAGCGGAGATGGTTGGAGTTGCTAAAGGATTATGATATCATTATATTGTACCATCCAGGAAAGGCCAATGTGGTGGACGATGCTTTTAGCCGAAAGGCGGTGAGTATGGGAAGTTTGGAATATATTTTAGTTGGGGAGAGACCTCTTGTAGTTGATATTCAGGCCTGGGCCAATTGGTTCGTGAGGTTGGATATTTCGGATCCTAGTCGGGTATTGGCTTGTGTTGTTTCTTGGTCTTCCTTATATGATCGCATCAGAGAGTGCCAGTATGATGATCTATATTTGCTTGTCCTTAAGGACAGAGTTCAGCATAATGATGCCAGAGATGTGACCATTGGTGATGATGGGGTGTTGAGGATGTAGGGCTGAATATGTGTGCCCAATGTGGATGGGCTTCGGGAGTTGTTTCTGGAGGAGGCCTATAGCTTGCGGTATTCCATTCATCTTGGTGCCGCGAAAATGTATCAGGATTTGAGGCAGCATTATTGATAGAGGAGAATGAAGAAAGACATTGTAGGATTTGTAGCTCGGTGTCTTAATTGTCAGCAAGTGAAATATGAGCATCAGAGACCGAGTGTCTTGCTTCAGCTGATGGATATTCCAGAGTGGAAGTGGGAGAGGATCACTATGGACATTGTAGTTGGACTTCCATGGACTTTAAAGAAGTTCAATGTTATTTGGGTGATTGTGGATCGGCTGACCAAGTCCGCGCACATCATTCCTATGTGTACTACATATTCTTCAGAGCGGTTGGCAGAGATCTATATCTAGGAGATTGTTCGTTTGCATGGTGTCCCAGTTTCCATCATTTCAGATAGGGGCATTCAGTTTACTTCGCAGTTTTGGAGGTCTGTGCAGCGAGAGTTGGGTACTCAAGTTGAGTTGAGCACAGCTTTTCACCCTCAGATGGACGGGCAGTCTAAGCGCACTATTTAGATATTGGAAGACATGTTGCGTGCTTGTGTTATTGATTTCGGAGGGTGTCATGGGATCAGTTTCTATCGCTTGCAGAGTTTGCTTATAACAACAACTACCAGTCGAGTATTCAGATGGCTCCATATGAGGCTTTGTATGGGAGACAGTATAGATCTCCAGCTGGTTGGTTTGAGTCAGGCGAGTCTAGGCTATTGGGGATAGACTTGGTACAGGATGCCTTAGAAAAGGTGAAGGTAATTTAGGAGAGGCTTCGTACAGCGCGGTCGAGACAAAAGAGTTATGCTAACATGAGGGTTCGAGATGTGTCTTACATGGTTGGCGAGAAGGTTCTGGTTGAAGGTTTCGCCCATGAAGGGTGTTATGAGATTTGGGAAGAAGGGTAAATAGAGTCATCGGTTCATTGGGCCTTTTGAGGTGCTTCGGAGGATTGGGGAGGTGGCTTATGAGCTTGCTTTGCCACCCAGCTTGTCGAGTGTGCATCCGGTATTTCATGTTTCTATGATCCGAAAGTATATTGGGGATCCGTCTCATGTTCTGGATTTCAGCACGGTTCAGTTGGATGATGATTTGACCTGTGATGTAGAGCCAGTAACTATTTTGGGTCGTCAGGTTCAAAAGTTGAGGTCAAAGGATATAGCTTCAGTTAAAGTGCAGTAGAGAGGTCGGCCCGTAGAGGAGGCTACCTGGGAGACCGAGCGAGAGATGTAGAGTAGATATCCTCATATGTTTGAGGCTTTAGGTATGTTTCTTGACTCGTTCGAGGACGAACATTTGTTTAAGTTGGGGACGATGTGACGACTCGGCTAGTCGTCTCATGAGTTACCATTCCATTTCCCCCATTTCTGCTTCTTATTGCTTTTTCTATCGGTTCTACATGTGATCGGGTTGGTTGGCTCGGGTTCGGAAAGGATTTGGTAAGGTTTGAGACACTTAGTCTCTTTTGAGGAAGCCTAAGTTAGAAAGGTCAATCAGATGTTGAATTATGTGTTAATGGGCTCGGATGTGAGTTCCGATGGTTCGGATAGCTTTAGGAGGTGATTTGGTACTTAGAAGCATGATCGAAATGGGTTTTCAAAGTCCGGAGTAGATTTAGGCTTGAGTTAGCGAAATTGGATTTTTGGCAATTTCCGGTTGGTAGGTGAGGTTTTGACATAGGGGTCCGAATGGAATTCCGAGAGTTGCGGTAGTTCTATGGTGTCATTTCGGATGTGTGTGCAAAATTTCAGGTCATTCAGACGTGGTTGGGTTGGTTTTTTTATCAAAACCATAATTTAAAAGATTTTGGAATTCTTAGGCTTGAATACGATGCGAATTTGGTGTTTTGATGTTGTTTTGAGCGTTCCAAAGGTTGGAACAAGTTTGAATGAGGTTATGGGATATGTTAGCATGTTTGGTTGAGGTCTTGGGGGCCTCGGGTAAGTTTCGGGTGGTCAATCGAACCATTCCATGATGTTTGGAATTGCAGAAATTGTTGATCAGTGTTGCAGAGAAAATGGCCTTCGCATTCATGAGTACGCCCTCGCGTTCGCGAAGGGTTAGCTGGTGACGGCTGGAACTTTAGCCTTCGCATTCGCGAGGAAGGCTCTGTATTCACGAAGGGCTGGGTAAGTGGTCATCGTGTTCGCGTGAAGTGGACCGTGTTCGCGTAGAGGAATTTGGCAGCAGAGCTTCAGGGTATTTTCATTCATCGATTTCGCGAGTGAGGTAACGCGATCGCGAAGAGTGGTCTGAGGAAAGCATTGCGTTCGCACTGGGCATGTCGCAATCGCGAAGACTAATTTTTGGTTAAAGTTGGATTGTGCTTTGCGAACGCGAGGCATTGACAGCATTCGCGAAGAAGGATTTCAAGCCTGGGCAGAATGTTTAAATAGTCGTCTTCTCCGCAATTTTGGGGTTTATATCTTCCAATGTTGATCATTTTTGGAGCTTTTTGAAGAGGATCGAAGAGGGATTCAAGCGGAATCACTTGGAGGTAAGATTCAAGGACTTAAAACTCGATTCAAATGTGAAATCTACCTAATTAATCATGGAATTTAAGCCTAAAATTGAAGAACTGGGGCTTGAATTAGAAACCTAGAATTTGGGATTTGAGGGGTCATTTGTGGATGGACTTTGATGCTTTTGGTATGAATGAACTCGAGGAGTGATAAGGAATCCATTGATGTTAATTTTATCGGAATTCAAGACATGGGCCCAGGGGTCGAGTTTTGGTAAATTCGGGATTTGTGTTGTAAATTGATTATTTTCGCATGGGCTTCGTTCCCTTAGCATATTTTGAGATCGTGATTCTAATTTTGGATAGATTCGACGCGAGTTGAGACCGCTTCGAGGGGAAAAGACGTCGTGGGCTAGAGTTTGGATCGGATTGAGGTGAGTAATGATTGTAAATGATGTTCTGAGGGTATGAAACCACGGATTGCACATCGTTGTGCTATATTGAGGTGACGCACACGCTTGATGACGAGCGTGGGGTCGTGTACTATTGGGGATTGTGACTTAGTTCATCCCGAATGTCTATTTTTCCGCGTATTTGACTGAAATCTATTTGCTATCATTATGTTTTGGGTAGAATGCCATATTCAGGCCTCGTGCCAACTATTTGAACCCTTAGGGGATTTTTATTGATATTTCCTCATTGTTTTGACGTTATACTTGAACTTAGTCATGCTATATTTTACTGTTTTCATAACTCAGCCATGTTTACTCTATTTTAACACTTAAATGATCTTTAAATGATATTTTGGGCTGAGAATTATGTTTTACTATTGCTCGAGTGGCTTGTGAGGATTTTGATTGAGTAAGGTCGAGGGCTTATGTTGTGAGGAAACACTGATTATGATTATGAGGCCGAGGGCCTAAGATATGTACGCCATGAGGTGGCTTGTTGATATGACGCCGAGAGCCTAGTGATGATGTCACGAGATGGCTTGATATTGCGCTTGGGCTGTAAGGGGTCCCTCCAGGAGTCTGCACACCCCCAGCGAGCACGGGTACCCATTGTGATGTGAGATATAGCCCGAGGGGCTGGTATTGTCCTGAGATATTGCCCGAGTGGTGGATTTGTTGACATTGTGCCCGAAGGGCGAACCTTTATATGTTTATCTTTCTTATTTATATTTCATTACCTGTTTAATTGTTGAAAAGGTATTTCATGAAGTTTAAACCGAACTTAAATGATTTTACATATCTTTACTGATTCACTATTTTTACTGGTCTTACTGCTTCATTATAGCCTGTAATTTGCCTTACGTGTTTTCATATCTCTCAGTCATTTATTTATGATTATTACTCATTGAGTTGGAGTACTCACTTTACTCCCTACACCCCGTGTGCAGATTCAGGCATTGCTGATCCTGCTAGCGCGAGTTGAGAGCTCCCGGCAGAATTCAAAGTCCACGAGGTAACTGCTTGGCGTCCGCAGACCCATGTTTCTCCCCCTTTATCCCATTTCTATCTCTTTATCAGTTGTTCTGTAATAGTTTAGTAGGCATTTCAGACTTGTAGCATATTGTTAGATTCTCATGACTAGTGACACCCCGATATCGGGCTGTATTGGGTTTATCTTCTGCAACTGTACTATTAACTGTTCACTTTTGGATTAATTATCATGTTTTAGACTTAAATTCTTATTGTTTGATTGCTTATAAATGAAATGGGAAGCATCAGCTGGCCTTGTCTTCATGAAAGGCGCCATCACGACCGGGTTCAGGTTTAGGGTCGTGACAAGTTGGTATCAGAGCCTAGGTTACATAGGTCTCATGAGTCATGAGCAGGTTTAGTAGAGTCTTGTGGATCGGTACGGAGACGTCTGTATTTATCCTCGAGAGGCTACAGAACCTTTAGGAAAAACTTCATATTTATGAAATTCTTGTCATGCTAATTTGTTTATCCGAGTACTAAACTTTTGTTATTCTATTCTCTCACAGATGGAGAGGACACGCGCTACCGGTCAGGATGGACGATCACCAATACCACCAGCTGTGGCCACTAGAAGCTGAGGATGCGGTCGTGGTCGCAATAGGGGCAGAGGTGTGACCCACATAGTAGCTAGGGCAGCACCTGCAGATCCACCAGCCGCCCTAATTTAGGATCAGGTCCCAGTTATGGACGCTCCAACAGCACTAGCTCAGGCACCAGTTGTGCCTATTGTGATCCCGGGTCTTCAGGAGGCCTTGGCTCAGATCCTATCAGTTTGCACTTGCCTAGCTCAGGCGGTCTCAACTACTACAGCCGCAGCTACTTCTCAGGCTGGGGGAGGCGCTCATACTCCCGCCGCTCGCACACCTGAGCAGGTCGAGCAGGTACTTCAGACGCCGGGGGAACATCCAGCCTAGCTGGTTGCAGCTGGTCAGGACTATGTGATTCCTTCCATGCTAGAGGAAGAGCAGCATAGGTTGGAGAGTTTTGGTAGACTTCAGCCTCCGACCTTTAGTAGTGCAGAGGGCGAGGATGCCCAGGGTTTCTTAGATAAGTGTCAGAGGATGCTTCGTACATCGGGTATTCTAGAGACCAGTGGGGTTGCTTTCACTACTTATCAGTTTTCTGGAGCTGCCTTTACTTGGTGGGAGGCTTTTGAGAGGCATAGGCCTGTTGGTGCAGCACCCTTACCTGGCAGTAGTTCTCCATTTTCTTTCTGGAGAAGTATGTGTCGTAGTCTCGTAGAGAGGAGCTACACAGGCAGTTTGAGTGGTTGCGTCAGGGAGAGATGACTATGATGCAGTATGAGATGAGGTTCTCCAAGTTAGCTCATCATGCTATTTGGTTGGTTCCGACAGATAGAGAGAGGATTAGGAGGTTTGTTGATGGCCTCACTTATCAGCTTCGTATTCTTATGACCAGGGAGAGGGTGACTGGTGCTACCTTAGAGGAGGTTATGGACATTGCTCGTGAGATTGAGTCTGTTCGTCACCAGGAGCGAGAGGAGAGGGAGGCCAAGAGGCCTCGAGGATCTGGTAGTTATACTGGTGCTCCTTTGAGAGGTCAGTTTCAGCACGGCGGATGTCGTCCATTCAGGCACGCTCAGCCAGCTCGCCCAGGTTATCATGGGGCGTCATCGGGTCATGGTTCTCACAATTCTTATTAGGGCCAGTCATCACTTAGTGCCCTTCCAGCCCAGAGTTCGTCCCGTGCTCTATCAGTTAAGGGCTCATCTATGCTAGTGCATCTGCTAGTCATTCCGGTGCGAGGGGTTCCCTTCGGTCCCGTTCTCCAGCACTTGGGGAGTTGTTATGAGTGTGGAGAGATGGGTCATATGTGGAGGCATTGTCCTTTTCGTCTTGCGGGTTCATCTCAGCGAGGGGTCAGTCATCAGCTTCAACGCCAATTACTTCACCATCACCCGCCCAGCCAGCTAGGGGTGGAGGTTAGTCAGCTAGGGGTCGCCCCAGAGGGGGAGGTCGATCAGGTGGCGGTCAGGTCTGTTTCTATGCACTTCTAGCTATATCTAATGCTATTGCTTCAGATGTTGTTATTACAGGTATTGTTTCAGTTTGCCACAAAGATGCTTCTGTATTATTTGATCCCGGTTCCACCTTTTCTTATGTGTCATCATACTTTGCTCGTTATTTGGGTACACCCCGTGAGTCTCTTACTTCACTTGTTCATGTATCTACCCTGGTGGGCGATACTGTTGTTGTAGACCGTGTGTACTAGTCGGGTGTGGTGGCTATTAGGGGTCTAGAGACTCGAGTGGATCTTTTATTATTGTGTATGGTAGATTTTGATGTCATTTTGGGCATGGATTGGCTATCTCCATGTTGTGCTATTCTGGACTGTCATGCCAAGACAGCCACATTGGCTATACCGGGTGTGCCATGGATTGAGTGGCGAGGTGTGACTGAATATGTTCCCAGTAGAGTGATCTCGTTCTTGAAGGCTCAGCATATGGTTGGGAAAGGTTGTCTTTCGTATCTATCCTTTGTGAGGGATGTCGGTGATGAGACTCCTAGTATTGATTCTATTCAAGTTGTGAGGGATTTTCCAGATGTGTTTCCTGCAAACCTGTCTAGCATGCCACCGGACAAAGATATTGATTTTGGTATTGACAATGGTGCCGGGCACTCAGCCCATTTCTATTCCACCGTATCGTATGGCACCAGCGGAGTTGAAGGAATTAAAGGAGCAAGTTCAGGAACTCCTTGATAAGGGGTTCATTTGGCCTAGTGTGTCACCTTGGGGTGCACCGGTTTTATTTATGAAGAAGAAGGATGGCACTATGAGGATGTGCATTGATTATAGGCAATTGAACAAAGTAACAGTTAAGAACAAGTATCATTTACCTCACATTGATGATTTATTCGACCAGCTTCAGGGAGCGAGAGTGTTCTCCAAGATTGATCTCCGTTCGGGTTATCACCAGTTGAAGATCAGGGACTCGAATATTCTTAAAATGGATTTCAAGACCCGATATGGTCATTATGAGTTCTTGGTGATGTCTTTTGGGCTTACCAATGCCCCAGCAGTGTTCATGCATTTGATGAACAACATATTCCAGCCCTATCTCGACTCGTTTTTCATAGTCTTCATTGGTGATATTCTGGTGTATTCGCGTAGTCAGAAGGAGCACGCGGAGCATTTGAGAGTTGTGTTACAGAGATTAAGGGAGGAGAAGCTTTATGCAAAATTCTCCAAGTGTGAGTTTTGGCTCAGTTCAGTGGCCTTCTTGGGGCACGTGGTGTCCACTGAGGGTATACAGGTTGATCCGAAGAAGATAAAGGTGGTTCAGAGTTGGCCTAGACTGTCCTCAGCCACAGAGATTCGCAGCTTTCTTGGTTTGGCAGGCTATTATTGTTGGTTTGTTTAGGGATTCTCATCTATTGTATCGCCCTTGACCAAGTAGACTCGGAAGGGTGCTTCATTTGTGTGGTCGGATGAGAGTGAGTAGAGCTTCTAGAAGCTCAAGACAGCCTTGACCACAGCTCTAGTGTTAGATTTGCCCTCAGCTTCAAGTTCATATGTCGTGTATTGTGATGCTTCGAGAGTTGGTATTGGTTGTGTATTGATGTAGAAGGGTAGAGTTATTATTTATGTTTCTCATCAGTTGAAGCCCCATGAGAAGAACTACCTCGTTCATGATTTGGAGTTGGCTGCCATGGTTCACTCGTTGAAGATTTGGAGGCATTACTTGTATGGTGTGTCTTGTGAGGTGTTTACTGATCATCGTAGCCTTCAGCACTTGTTCAAGCATAAGGATCTTAATTTGAGGCAACAGAGATGGTTGGTGTTGCTAAAGGATTATGATATCACTATATTGTGCCATTCGGGAAAGGCCAATGTGGTGGTCGATGTTTAGAGCCAAAAGGCGGTGAGTATGGGGAGATAGGCATATATTCCAGTTGGGGAGAGACCTCTTGTAGTTGATGTTCAGGCCTTGGCCAATTGGTTTTTGAGGTTGGATATTTCGGAGCCTAGTCAGGTATTGGCTTGTGTGGTTTCTCGGTCATCCTTATATGATCGCATCAGAGAGCGCCAGTATGATGATCTGTATTTGCTTGTCCTTAAGGACAGAGTTCAGGATGATAACGCTAGAGATGTGACCATTGGTGATGAGGTGTTGAGGATGCAAGGCCGGATATGTGTGCCCAATGAGGATGGGCTTCGGGAGTTGATTCTAAATGAGGCCCATAGCTCGCGGTATTCCATTCATCCGGGTGCTGCAAATATGTATCAGGATTTGAGGCAGCATTATTGGTGGAGGAGAATGAAGAAAGACATTGTAAGATTTGTAGCTCGGTGTCTCAATTTTCAGCAGGTGAAATATGAGCATCAGAGACCGGGTGTCTTGCTTCAGTAGATGAATATTCCAGAGTGGAAGTGGGAGAGGATCACTATGGATTTGTAGTTGGACTTCCACAGACTTTATAGAAGTTCGATGCTATTTGGGTGATTATGGATCGGCTGACCAAGTCCACGCACTTCATTCCTGTGTGTACTACTTATTCTTCAGAGCGGTTGGTAGAGATCTATATCCGGGAGATTGTTCGTTTGTATGGCGTCCTAGTTTCCATCATTTCAGATAGGGGCACTCAGTTTACTTCACAGTTTTGGAGGTTTTTGCAGTGAGAGTTGGGTACTCAGGTTGAGTTGAGCACAGCTTTTCACCCTCAGACCGACGGGCAGTCCAAGCACACTATTTAGATATTGGAGGACATGTTGCATGCTTGTGTCATTGATTTCGGAGGGTCATGGGATCGGTTTCTACTGCTTGCAGAGTTTGCTTATAACAACAGCTACCAGTCGAGTATTCAGATGGCTCCATATGAGGCTTTGTATGGGAGACGGTGTAGATCTCCAGCTGGTTGGTTTGAGTCGGGCGAGGCTAGGCTATTGGGGATAGACTTGGTACAGGATGCCTTAGAAAAGGTGAAGGTAATTTAGGAGAGGCTTCGTACAGCGCGGTCAAGACAAAAGAGTTATGCTCACAGGAGGGTTCGAGATGTGTCTTACATGGTTGGCGAGAAGGTTCTGTTGAAGGTTTCACCCATGAAGTATGTTATGATATTTGGGAAGAAGGGTAAATTGAGTCTTCGGTTCATTGGGCCTCTTGAGTGCTTCAGAGGATTAGGGAGGTGTCTTATGAGCTTGCTTTTCCATCCAGCTTGTCGAGTGTGCATCCGGTATTTCATGTTTCTATGCTCAGAAAGTATATTGGGGATCCGTCTCATGTTCTATATTTCAGCACGGTTCAGTTGGATGATGATTTGACCTATGATGTGGAGCCAGTAACTATTTTGGGTCATTAGGTTCGAAAGTTGAGGTCAAAGGATATAGCTTTAGTGAAAGTGCAGTGGAGAGGTCGGACCGTGGAGGAGGCTACCTAGGAGACCGAGCAAGAGATGCAGAGCAGATATCCTCACCCGTTTGAGGCTTCAGGTATGTTTCTTGACTCGTCCGAGGACTAACGTTTGTTTAAGTTGGGGAGAATGTGACGACCTGGCCAGTCGTCTCATGAGTTACCATTTTGTTTCCCCCGTTTCTGCTTCTTATTGCTTTGTCTATTGGTTCTATATGTGATCAGGTTGGTTGGCTCGGGTTCGGAAAGGATTTGGTAAGGTTTGAGACACTTAGTCTCTTTTGAGGAAGCCTAAATTGGAAAAGTCAACCAAATGTTGACTTATGTGTTAGAACGCTCGGATGTGAGTTCTGATGGTTTGGATAGCTTCTGGAGGTGATTTGGGACATAGGAGCGTGTTCAGAATGAGTTTTGGAGGTCCAGAGTAGATTTAGGCTTGAGTTGGCGAAATTGGATTTTTGGCATTTTCCGGTTGGTAGGTGAGATTTTTATGTAGGGGTCAGAATGGAATTCCGAGAGTTGTAGTAGTTTCATGGTGTCATTTGGGATGGATGTGCAAAATTTCAAGTCATTCGGACATGGTTTGGTTGGGTTTTTGATAAAAACCGTAATTTAGAAGATTTTGGAATTCTTAGGCTTGAATCCGATGCGAATTTGGTGTTTTGATGTTTTTTGAGCATTCCAAAGGTTGGAACAAGTTTAAATGAGGTTATGGGATATGTTGGTATGTTTGTTTGAGGTCTCGGGGGCCTCGGGTAAGTTTCAGGTGGTCAATCGGACGATTCTATGATGTTTGGAATTGCAGAAATTGTTGATTAGTGTTGCAGAGAAAATGGCCTTCGCGTTCGTGAGTAGGACCTCGCATTCGCGAAGGGTTAGCTGGTGAAGGCTGGAATTTTAGCCTTCGTGTTTGCGAGGAAGGCTCTGCGTTCGCGAAGGGCTGGGTAAGTGGTCATCACGTTCGCGTGAAGTAGACCGCGTTCTAGTAGAGGAATTTGGCAGCGGAGCTTCAGGGTATTTTTATTCATCGCGTTCACGAGTGAGGTAACACGATCGCAAAGAGTGGTCTGAGGAAAGCATCGTGTTCATGCTGGGCATGTTACAATCGCAAAGAGTAATTTTTGGTCAAAGTTGGATTGTGCTTCCCGAACGCGAGGCATTGATCGCGTTCGCGGAGAAGGATTTCAGGCTTGGGCAGAATGTTTAAATAGTCGTCTTGTCCGCGATTTTGGGGTTTATTTCTTACATTGTTGATCGTTTTTTGAGCTTTTTGAAGAAGATCAGAGAGGGATTCAAGAGGAATCACTTGGAGGTAAGATTCATGGACTTAAAACTCGATTCTAATGTGAAATCTACTTAATTAATCATGGAATTTAAGCCTAAAATTGAAGAAGTAGGATTTGAAATTGGAGAACTAGAATTTGGGATTTGAGAGGTCGTTTGTGGATGGATTTTGATGCTTTTAGTATGAATGAACTCGGGGAGTGATAAGGAATCCATTGATGTGAATTTTTTCGGAATCCGAGACGTGGGGTCGGGGGTCGGGTTTTGGTAATTTCGGGATTTGTGTTGTAAATTGATTATTTTCGCATGGGCTTCATTCCCTTAGCATATTTTGACATCATGATTCTGATTTTAGATAGATTCGACGCGAGTTGAGACCGATTCGAGGGGCAAAGACGCCGTGGGCTAGAGTTTGGACAGGATTGAGGTGGGTAATGATTGTAAATGATGTTCTGAGGGTATGAAACCCCGGATTGCACATCGTTGTGCTATATTGAGGTGACACACACACTTGATGATGAGCGTGGGGTCGTGCACTATTGGGGATTGTGACTTAGTCCATCCCGAATGTCTATTTTTCGCATATTTGACTGAAATCTATTTGCTATCATTATGTTTTGGGTGGAATTCCATATTTAGGCCTCGTGCCAACTATTTGAACCCTTAGGGGATTTTTATTGATTTTTCCTCACTGTTTTGACTTTATACTTGAACTCAGTCATGCTATATTTCACTGTTTTCGTAACTCATCCATGTTTACTCTATTTTAACACTTAAATGATCTTTAAATGATATTTTGGGCTAAGAATAACGTTTTACTATTGTCTGAGTGGCTTGTAAGGATTTTGACTTAGTAAGGTCGAGGGCCTATGTTGTGAGAAACATTGATTATGATTATGAAGCCGAGGGCCTGAGATATGTACGCCACGAGGTGGCTTGTTGATGTGAGGCCGAGATCTTAGTGATGATGCTACGAGATGGCTTGATATTGCGCTTGGGCCGTAAGGGGGCCCTCCGGGAGTCTGCACACCCCCAGTGAGTGCGGGTATCCATTGTGATGTGAGATATAGCCCGAGGGGCTGGTATTGTTCTGAGATATTGCCCGAGGGGAAGTTTTGTTGATATTGTGCCCGAGGGGCGAACTTTTATGTATTTATCTTTCTTATTTGTCTGTCATTACCTGTTTAATTGTTGAAAAGGTATTTCATGAAGTTTAAACCGAACTTAAATGATTTTACATATCTTTGTTGATTCACTGTTTTTACTAGTCTTACTGCTTCATTATAGCCTGTAATATGCCTTACGTGTTTTCATATCTCTTAGTCGTTTATTTATGATTATTACTCATTGAGTTTGAGTACTCACTTTACTCCCTGCACCTCGTGTGCAGATTCAGGCGTTGTTGATCCTGCCAGCGCGAGTTGAGAGCTTCCGACCGACTTCGGAGTCCACGAGGTAGCTACTTGGCGTCCGCAGACCCGTGTTTCTCCCATTTTATCTCATTTCTATCTCTTTATCAGTTGTTCTGTAATAGTTTAGTAGGCATTTCAGACTTGTAGCGTATTGTTAGATGCTCATGACTAGTGACACCCCGGTATCGGGCTATGTTGGGTTTATCTTCCGCAATTGTATTGTTAACTGTTCACTTTTTGATTAATTATCATGTTTTAGACTTAAATTCTTATTGTTTGATTGCTTATAACTTAAATGGGAAGCGTCAGCTGGCCTTGTCTTCACGAGAGGTGCCATCACGACCAGGTTCGAGTTTAGGGTCGTGACAGAATATGTCAAGAGTCTTACAAAGACAGTTGCAACCAAAGGAAATAAGATAACCAAAAATTAATTTTTCTTCCTTCCCATAGCTCAGACAGAATTTCATTCAAGATAAGATCCAATAAAAAATATTAAAGCACATATAAGCCAATGATGACAATTTATGCAAAAACGATGCTTTCTTTTCAAGTCTGCTTTCAACTGAGGCGCCAAACTAAAAATGTGAAAGATCATGCTTATTGCAAGAAAATATCAAACAAATACTATTAAAACTCACATCGATGATCACTGCAAATGCGCCATTTTCTTATTAATAAAGTTTGATCTATGCAAAAGTAAGGATAATCATCAATAGAAACATATATATGTACATTCCAAGCTTTTGAGTGCCACGACCTAATTTCCCGTTCGTTGAGTTTCATGATGGCACCTAGTCTTAGGTACTAGGTAATCCTAATATTTACTAAATATCAACCATAATAAAGAAAGCCTAACACTCTCAATATAGAAATATTTTATAGAATTTACATATTTCCAAAACCGGCGGTACAAGTCATAAGCTCTACAGAGTTTCGCTACAACTTCTAAACATAATTGTATGGAAATAAGTACAACAATGTGAATATAAAATAGAAAGGTGACTCTGAAGCCTGTGAATGCAGCAACAGGGTTACATTGAGTCTCCTCGGCATGAATCCGCACAGCTACTAACGATCAATACCTGGATCTGTAAAAAAAATGTACAGAAGTGTAGTATGAGCACACCACAATGGTGCCCAGTAAGTATCATGTCTAACCTCGGTAGAGTAGTGATGAGGAATAGTCAAGACACCCACTGGTCTAATAAACAGAATAAGTATAAATATTGGAACAACAGAGCATGATTTCTACATAAAGACTACGCGATATGGCTAACAATACAGTAATTTCAATAAGGAAAGGAACAATAAATATAGCGGAACACCATAATAAGGACATAGAAGAGTGAACGAAATCACAATCCAAATCTGAAATCACGAATACAGTAAAGATAAGTAATAACTCAGCAACTACGACAGTTTTCACATCAGGTCTTAGCCAACAAACTCCAATCACTTAGTCAAAACCTTCAAGTATAAATCTTTCACCTAAATTTTCGAATAGAAATTTTTTTTAGAATATAATCCTTTCCAATAAAGATATTTCGATGTATACTTCCTTCAAATAAATATCTTTCACACATAGTTCTTTCAAAATAATACCTTCCGAATATACTCTTTTCAAATAATATCTTTCGAATATAAGTCACCATGTGACACCTTATCTCATAATCATATATTACAAGTCTCAATACCTGAACCCACACACTTGGTATTATGTGCCTTCATCACATCTCATAACCGCACTGATGACTCACGTGCCAAATAGATCCATTCTTGAATGAAAGGTAAGTAAACAAGGGTTTGCGTCTATACTCAGCAATATCAAGAAAACCTCTTATCCGATAAGGTCGTTTATCTACGTGTATGCATGTGCAAGTGTCCTAATATAGTTCGTATGCAACGACTCGGCCGGTCGTTTCGAGAGTTATAGCCCTGTCACCCTTCTTTTATGTTTTTAGCTGTATTTTGACTTACCAGGTTAGTCGGTTGGGGTCTAGAGTGGTTTTGGAGTGAATTGAGATACTTAGTCTCTTATGAGAAGGTTTAAGTTGGAAGAGTTTACCGTATGTTGACTTATGTGTAAACAACTTTGGATTTGAATTTTTATGGTTCTATTAGCTTCGTTAGGTGATTTTGGACTTAGGAGCACGTCCCGAATATTATTTGGAGGTCCATAATAGAATTAGGCTTGAATTGGCGAAAGTTGGAATTTTGGCGATCTTGGTCGACAGTGGAAAAAATTGATATCAGGGTCGGAATGGATTTTCAAAAGTTGGAGCAGGTTTGTGTTGTCATTTGCGACGTGTGTGTAAAATTTGAGGTCATTCGGACGTGGTTTGGTAGGTTTTGGCGTCGTTTGCGGAATTTGGAAATCTAGAGGTTCTTAGGCTTGAATCTGAGTGTAATTTGGTGTTTTGATATTGTTTGGACTAGTGTCATACAAGGTACCATGTGATCATGATAGTAATGTGTATAAAGTGTATTAAAAGTAAGTAGTATTTTAAGTAATTTGAGATAATACTTAATTATGTGGGTAATTGGTTAATTATTGAATTAGTGAAAAATTACCAAGTTAATTAAGGAATTGGTAATTAATTAAGATGTTGATGGATCAGCCTAAAAGGCCCCCAACGTGGCAGAAAGTTTTGGCCAATTTAGTGACTCTTAAGCTACATGGAAAGGTGGCATAATTGGAGAAGGTTTGGTGGCCAAGTCTTACAAGGTGGGGCCCGCACCACCAAGACTTAAAAGACCTCTCTTTAGTTCACAAAAATGGAATGGAGATGGTCACACTTTCTAAGTAACGGATGAATGCTCAACAATTCGTATGAAAATGTAGCAACGTGATATCGCTATTCTAAGGAAGTACGGTACAA
Source organism: Nicotiana tabacum (assembly GCF_000715075.1). Lineage (NCBI taxonomy): Eukaryota > Viridiplantae > Streptophyta > Magnoliopsida > Solanales > Solanaceae > Nicotiana > Nicotiana tabacum. The sequence continues at coordinate 32,324,013 of NC_134090.1, read as the reverse complement.
TCTTTCTCAAGAATATCATACGGATTTTTCCCTAATTCAATCCGTCGTTACGTGTTCTTCGCAAAAGACGTGTGTTAGAGAGATTGTTAAGAGAATTGGTTCAGGTATGTTAAGGCTATCCCTTCTTTCTTTTTGGCATGATCCATACGATACAAACGAAACAAGCAAATACACAACTTCCATAAATGACTCTATCCATAGAAGTATTAGAGGTGCCTATGTTCTTGAATTCTCATATGTCTTATTATTATATCGTCTATTCATGAGTCTCAGAATATACGCAAGTTGATAAAGTTTATTTCATGATACTAATCAGAGGTATAATGGTCTTATCACGCTCGGAGAGATTTTATTGACGTACTTCTCATGCATTACATTCATTTTTACATGTACATTGACCCATGACCAGACGGCGTTATATACACATATGCATTGCATTCATGTACATTGACACATGACCAGATTACGTTATATATGCGTATATATGTATATTATATGTATATGGGATATGGGAAAAGGTTACGGCGTTATATACGCACCACCACCTGATCAGCTGGTATACGTTGATGATTTTCCCACAGTGGCCGAGATGATATGATGGGATGCCCTCAGAGGCTTGATTTTGTTATAAACGCATATACCTATGCATGGTATGACATTTATATGCATATGCATAACATTAAAATGTTAAATGATTCACAAAGCTATATAGATATACATGTTGAGTCTTTTACTCCATGTTTCTCCCATGTCTATTGTTTACTGATTTTCATTCCTTACATACTCGGTACATTATCTGTAGTGACATTCCTTTTGCATGGAGACGCTGCGTTTCATGCCCCCACGTTCCGATAGACAGGTCGAGAGTGTTCCAAGTAGGTTATCAACTCAGCAGAAGATGTTGGTGTGCTTCATTTGCTCCGAAGTTGCTTGTTGGGTCAGTATGATTTAGACGTGTATTGTTTGGTATGGCGGGGCCCTATCTCGACCTTTATGATAATATGTACTCATAGAGGTTTGTAGATAGATTTCATATGTATGGACACTTGTATGGCCTTGGTTGCCTATGTTTTGAGTATATAAAGGATCATGTCGGCCTTATAGGCCCGTACGTCATATGTATAAGTCGGTATATCAAGATGAGGATTTTGTCATATTTTATTCTACTTATCGCACGATAGTCTTTCCATCTCATTTACCTATAAGAGTATGATACCAAAAGATATGTTACGTTGGTACTCGGTTGAGTAAGGTACCAGGTGCCCATCGCGGCCCATCGAATTGGGTCGTGACAGAAATGGTATCAGAGCAGTTTTGTCCCTTGGCCGGATGGGCATATATGTTACTGGTGGTTGAGTATTTATATATGCCTGGAGATGGATTTCTCCACATGGTTAGATTTTCCCTTTTCCTTGGTATTGAGTGAGTTGTTGTCAGTGTTGTATATGTTCAGGGATGGATTTCCCTCGGCCGGATGGCCATATCCAGTACCGAGTGGCTGAACACATGAGAGTGGGAGTACATTGTGCATTTCACATAGACGGTGCATTCGCATGTAGAGGCAATTTAGTTATATATCTTAAACTGTTCAGATTTGTATTTACCTTATTACTTTGAGTTGTCTATTTAACTGAAAGCATGCCTACGTTTTTGTACATTGTTTCTATTATATTTGTTGAGGTTGAGTTCGTCACTACCATTCAGTCCATAGTTTGGACTCATTACTTACTGAATTGGTGTACTCACGTTACCCCCTGCACCTTATGTGCAGATTCAGGCACTTTTTGGCCCAGTGGCGGTTGTTGATCGAGGCTTCATGCTTAGGAGATTATTGAGGTATCTTGACGACTTTCGCAGGCCTTGGCTCTCCTTCTTATTCTCTAGTTGTATTTCATTTTCTTCTTTAGACATTGTAATAGACTATGTATTTCTCTAGACGCTCATGCACTTAGTGACACCCAGGTTTTGGGCTTGATTGTATCTTATTTTGGAATTTCTTATGTTTCAGTCAGTTTTCTTTAAATGTTAAAAGCTTCCATTAAATGTTTTCAAACTTATTGATGTTGTGTTGGTTTGTTGAGTTGAGGTGGCCTAGTTCCATGATAGGAGCCATCACGACGGGTTAGGTTTTTGGCCGTGACAAGTTGGTATTAGAGCCTAGGTTACATAGGTCTCACAAGTGATGAACGGGTTTAGTAGAGTCTTGCGGATCAGTATAGAGACATCTGTACTTATCTTCGAGAGGCTGCAGAACCCTTAGGAAACTTCACATTCTTGAATTCTTATCGTGCAAATTTGTTGATTCTGGTAACTAAACTTCTGTTATTCTATTCTCTCACAAATGGTAAGGACACGTGCTATCGGTCAGGATGGACAACCACTAGTACCACCAGTTGGGGCCGCGAGAGGCCGAGGTCGCGGTAGAGGTCACGGTAAAGGTCGTGGTAGGAGCAGGGGTGTATCCCACACATCATCTAGAGCAGCACCTGTAGATCCACCAGTTGCCCCAGTATAGGACCAGGTCCCAATTACGGATGCACCATTGGGGCCAGCTCAGGCACCAATTGTGCCCTTCGTGATTCCAGGTCTTCAGGAGACCTTGGCTCAGATTCTGACCGTGTGCACCAGTCTTGCTCAGGTGGTCTCTATTTCTACTACAGCAGCCACTTCCCAGGCCGGAGAAGGCACTCAGACTCCCACCGCCCACACACCTGAGTAGGTTGTTCAAGGACTTCAGACACCGGGGGCACCACCAGCCCAGCCGGTTGTAGCTGGAGCATGCCTGAAGGGACGGCCCCTGTCGTGGTGAAACTAACCTCCCAAAGGAACACCACCAAAACTACCGGATCCACGAGGCCTCTTGGCCTCCCTCTTTACTCTCTCCTGGCAGCGAACTGACTCTATATCCCGAGCAATGTCAACAACCTCATCAAAAGAAGTACCAGACACACTTTCTCTAGTTAAAAAAGTCTATAGCTGATAAGTGAGGTCATCAATGAACCTTCTGATCCTCTCCCTATCTGTGGGAACCATCCATATAGCATGACAGGCCAACTCAAAGAATCTCATCTCATATTGCGTCACAATCGTATCATCCTGACGTACTACTCGAATTGCTTGCGCAGCTCCTCTCTGCGGGACTACGGCACATACTTCTCCATGAAGAGAATAGAGAATTTCTATCATGTAAGGGGTGCTACACCAACCGACATACGCCTCTCATAAGCCTCCCACCAAGTGAAGACAGCTTCAGAGAACTGAAAAGTAGTGAATTAGACACCACTGGTCTCCAAAATACATGTTGTACAGAGAATTCTCTGATCACTTATCCAAGAAACCCTGGGCATCCTCGCCCTCTGCACCGCTGAAAGCCGGAGGCTGAAATCTACCAAAACTCTCCAACCTATGCTGCTCATCATCAGGCATGGCAGGAACCACATAGAAATTCCAAACCAAACAAAATCAGAATTCAAAAAATAGTATTTTCTTTCTTCTTTAGAAGTCTCTCTTTTCAAAAATTCTCAAAAACAAAAAAAAAGTAGACAAATCGAAATCCAAAAATATTTTCTTTCTTCTTTATGAGTCTTTCTTTCGGAAAAAAAAATTCAAAATCCAAAAAAAAAGAGTTAGTTTATTTCCTTTATTCCTGATTTTTTCGAACTATGCAAGATCTGATTCATATTTCCACATAATATTTAGGCAATCCACATCAGGTTCAATCGAATGGTTTTAAAAAAACAAAAAAAAAGAGAAAAAAAAAAGAAAGAAAAAGAGTTATTATTCTATCATGCTTGTTGTTTTGAAATAAAAGCTAGTTAAAGATGGTTGGTTTTTTAGTTTGCAATGGCGAGTCACAAAAACAATCCAAGATCCCTCGCAAATAAAAGCATCCTCTCAACCAATGGAACAAGCACCACTGTTGTTGACTCAAAGTCATGAAAAGGCAAGTAGGCAAGTTGACAGTGAAAAATCAAAAAATGGAGGCAAATGTGGGGTTGACTTTACCGGATTTGAGCAATAGGACATGGCCTGCTCGGGATGATTTGATGATGGGGAGACATGAGAATTCTTCTGAGTCCTTTAGTAAATTAGTTGCTTTGAAAATGCCCATGTCGTCAGTCCTGAAATCCGACAGCCAATATTGAGAATGTTTTTATCAAAAAGTCAAAATTTTAGTGTTGAATCAGAAGGAATAAAAAGGTTGAATATCGTAATAGTGTTGATGTGCAAATTTGTGGCTAAGACGTCGCTTAGTAACTGGAAAGTCACTCCTCTTTTAGCCATGATAGCTTATTTTGTCGTCTTTTCTTCTTCTTTTTGTGCTAACGGGCCCTAATATCCTTTATTCAATAAAAAAATAGCCAGTCATTTTGTGTCCATTTTGTGCATAGTTCATTTCACGCTAGTTCTAGTGACATGACATGCATGCGCAATTTTTTGCCAGATCGTAGAAAATTGATTTAGTCTTGAATTGGATAAGTGAGAAAGAGACACTTTTGAAGATGAATAAAGACATGAAACATTTGGAAAATAAGCATGAGTCAAGTTTACATGGAACCAAAGCATTCATGCTCGTGGGAGTTCAGGATCTCTACCTTTTGAATCATTGAAAAGATCGGTCTTAAGGATGATCAGACAGGTTGAAGTATGTTTAGCATTAAGAGATAGAAAGCGTTTTTCAAAAGAAAGTGTATTCCAGACAACTTGAAATGGATCAGTTTAGTGGCAAAATGCATCTTCTACATCAAGACAAAATCCAAGAAAAGTCACCCAAATTTACAAGGGCCATTCACTGCGAGGAGAGTATTGCTCATACAGCTTTACACTGAAAATGACCCAGAAAGCAACATGTCTATCAATGTCGTGTTTTTGAAGGGCTAACATGATTGGCATTCTCAAGTCTAGGAGGCCTTTTTTCTGCTACCCAAATACTTTATACTCTTTATTACCACTTTTAAGCCTGTGTTATTTTCTTTGACCATCCTCTTTTGGAATCAAGTATAGAGTCAAAAGTCCAAAAAAAATTAAATCAAAAAATAAAAAATGAAAATGAATAGAAAAGTCCATGCCCTAAGAGTACAAACTGGGGCAACTCTTAGAAAGTTCAAATCAAAAAAACAGTCAAAGGTCTATGCCCCCAGAAAATTGAAGTTGGGCAACTTGTTTTGAATAAAAAAAGAAAAAAGAAAAAAAAGAAATAGAAAGAAAGATGGAAAAACAAATAGTTAGCTCAGATGTTTGAACTACGTTTGACTTGATTCCTTTTAAGAAAAGAATACATAAGAAGCCTTACACGGTTCGATCCAACCAAATAAGAATTCAAAAGAAAAAAGGAAAAGGAAAAAAATCCAAAAATCTCCAATATCTGAAATTGGGGCACAAATTTTATTTCACTTTTGAGAGAGTCGATTCCAAGAGTTGTAAGTCTACAATCCCCTAATTTTGAGTCTACTTTAAACCTTATGACATCCCTTCTTTCAAATCCTATCCAAAAACCTTCCAAATAAAAACTTCCTGATCAGTCTTCAAGAATGCCAAGAGACGCATGCAATAAGTAACGGTTGTCATGCGACATAGAACACTGTTAAGTTGCTCACACAAGAAAGAAAAAAAAAAGAAAAATGAGAGAGTCTTACTAGTGAAAACCTTCACAGGAACTGTAAGGCGATGGTAAGTAGAGATAAATAAATGAGAGAGGCTTGTTGGTGAAAATCCCTCGGGGCACCACTAGTCGAAAGTGAGTCGTGAAGCTGATGCAAAGGATTGGCATGAACAAGCTCGACTTCAAAGGTCATAAGAATGGTAAAAGGGAAAATTGGATTAGTTGATAGATCGGTCGTTAAGTCCAAAATGCATGGCATGACCATGAAGGCTAGTTATTGAAAAAAAAACTCTTCCTTCTTTTCTTCCCGATATGGGCATTTCTTGTTACATATTGTTTCTTCGCATCATTATGTCCTTTTCTTTGAGTCAATCCTTGTCAAAACAAGCAAAAAAAGATTTCAAAATCTACTACCAGCTTTTCAGTTGCACAAAGTAAATTTGGCCAGCACACTCAGTTGTACTGTTAACATGCATTGAGAATTCATGCAAAGGCTCCCCCAAAAGACTCTTGTTAGCCTATTTGGCGCAAGCAAAGATGACTTGTGATTCTCTCTGACAGACAAATTGCTCAAAAAGAAAGAAGTCATTTAAGATATCAGAAAATTCACGTAAGCAAAGATCTCCAGTTGGGATAAGTCTGATTGAGCCACAAAACACTAATGGCCTTGGGAGCGAAACAATCAGGATTGATACAGAAAGTAGAGGCCCCTTGAAAGCAACAACAGAGTCTCCCAGCAGTGCAGCCAACTACCAATGTAGTCGGCCTTCTAAATGGACAAAAATCCAAGCTGTCAAAGACATCAAGGCCACAAACCGTCCACCACCTTTTAAAACTGATAAAATTTTCTTGGTTTAAAGCAGGAACAAAGTAGTGCATAGAAAGTGATTCCAAAAAAAAGGATGAAAAATGAGAAGAAGAAAAAAAGAAAAAAGAGAAGAAAATAAAAAGAAGAGAAGAGCCGACAAAGGGAAGTTTCTCAAATCTTTGCCTTTTTCTGCCTTGCTAGTGTGCATAAAATTTTGCCATTGCTATTCACATTTTTCTTCCTAGGATAAAAAGTCCTAGTCTAATGAATTTTTCTCCCAATAGAAATCTTAGTCTGATGAATATTTCTCCTAAGATAGTAAATTGGAAAACCTAGTCTGATGAACTTTCTCCTAGGATGGACGTCTTAGTCTGATGAATCTTTCTCCTAGGATAGACGTCTTAGTCTGATGAATCTTTCTCCTAAGATAAAAAACCTAGTCTGATGAATTTTCTCCTAAGATAAACATCTTAGTCTGATGAATTTTTCTCCTAAGATAAGGAAACCTAGTCTAATAAATTTTCTCCTAGGATTTTAGTCTTAGTCTGATGAATCTTTCTCTTAAGATAACAAAAAAACTAGTCTGATGAATCTTTCTCCTAGGATAAACGTCTTAGTGTGATGAATCTTTCTCCTAAGATAAGAAAAACCTAGTCTGATGAATTTTCTCCTGGGATAAAAGTCTTAGTCGGATAAATCTTTCTCCTAAGAGAAGAAAACCTAGTCTGATGAATTTTCTCCTGGGATAGAAATCTTAGTCTGATGAATCTTTCTCCTCAGATAACACAAAAAACCTAGTCTGATGAATTTCCTCCTAGGACAGAAATCTTAGTCTGATGAATCTTTCTCCTAAGATGGAAAACTTAGTCTGATGAATTTTCTCCTAGGATAGAAATCTTAGTCTGATGAATCTTTCTCCTAAGATAATAAATTAGAAAACCTATTCTAATAAATATTTCTACTAGGATTGAAGTCTTAGTCTGATGAATTGTTCTCTCAATATAAAAAGCCCTAGTCTGATGAACTTTCTCCTAGGATAAAAATCTTTGTCTGATGAATCTTTCTCCTAAGATAATAAAACCTAGTTTGATGAATTTTCTCCTAGGATTGAAGTCTTAGTCTGATGAATTTTTCTCCTAAGATAAGAAAACCTAGTTTGATGAATTTTCTCCTAGGATAAACGTCTTAGTCTGATGAATCTTTCTTCTAAGATAAGAAAACCTAGTCTGATGAATCTTTCTCCTAAGTAAGAAAACCTAGTCAGATGAATCTCTCTCCTAGGATAAGAAATCTTAGTCTGATGAATTTTTCTCCTAGAATGGAAATCTTAGTCTGATGAATGTTTCTCCTAAGATAAACAACCTAGTTTGATGAACTTTCTCCTAGGATAAAAAGTCTTAGTCTGATGAATCTTCCTCCTAAGATAAGAAAATCTAGTCTGGTGAATTTTCTCCTAGTTAGAAATTTTAGTCTGATGAATCTTTCTCATAAGATAAGAAAACCTAGTCTGATGAATTTTCTCCTAGGATTAGAAATCTTAGTCTGATGAATCTTTCTCCTAAGACAAGAAAATCTAGTCTGATGAATTTTTCTCCTAGGATAAAAATCTTAGTCTGATGAATCTTTCTCCTAAGACAAGAAATCCTAGTCTGATGAATCTTTCTCCTAGGATAAACATCTTAGTCCGATGAATCATTCTCCTAAGATAAGAAAACCTAGTCTGATGAATTTTCTCCTAGGATAATTATAAAAACAGAGAAGAAGTTTGGTTTGAGAAAAAAAATCATTTGTTCATGCCCTCAGAAAATAAGCGTTGGGGAACTTTTTTTTTTAACAAATGTTTTTGCTTTTTAAAAAAATCAAAAGGTAGTCGCATGTTAGCATAGGATACATCTTTCCCTAGCTACATTTTCCAAAACATAGGGTCTCCACTCTCTAGTTGATGTTATTTCAGACATAGGGTCTCCACTCCCTAGTCTCCTTTTCCAACATAGGGTCTCCACTCCCTAGTTGATTTTATTTTAAACATAGGGTCTTCACTCCCTAGTCTCCTTTTCCAACATAGGGTCTCAATTCCCTGGTTGATTTGATCTTAAATGCAGGGTGCAACACGCCTTGATATCTTTGCCAATATATGGTATATCATTCCTTGGACACATTTTTCTAACATAAGGTACACCAATCCTTAGTTGAGACATCTTTTTGACAATAAAGGATCACGTCCAAAACAGAAAAAATCATCATGATCTTTTCGGGGTACACCATTCCTGGCCTTTTATCACTTTCGATAAAGAATTAGTTTAGAATTTTATTACAATAAGTCACAAAAATTTTCTAGTGAAAATTGGGGCAGAAAAATTTCGCTTGTTTGTTTTGTTTTGGTGTTTGAGCAGGTTTTACCTCGAGGCACAGGGTTCGATATGACCAGAATAAGAAGTCTCAATCCAGGAAAAAAAAAAGAAGTGAATCCAAAATGCAGAAGCAGATGAAAAGATGTGGACTGCTCAAGACATAGCTGAAGTCACGAGCATTGCATTTCTTGTTTTGATCAGAAGAAGCCTTAGAAGAATGAACTAACACCTATAGCTAGCAAGCATCAAGGTTCATCAGAGTCTGCATGAAGAACCATTCAAGACTCAAGATCAAGCTTTAGAAGACTTATAGATAGAAATCTTGTAACTTATAGCTGACAGGCATGTTTAGTTCCTTTTGATTTTGATTTTGATGTAATAATAGAACCACGGACCGGAGCCTTGACGGAACCTCACTCGGCTCTTCAACTCATCATTCCATCATTCTCCTTGAACTACACGTGACCTGATTCCCTTATAACCCGAGATATGTAGGTTGTCCAAAACCAGGACTCGGTTGCACTTTTGCACTCTTTTCTTTTATTTCGTTTCACTTTGAATAATGGTTTGGTCAAAAATTAGCCATTTGGCTCACCTTGTCTTTGCCTGAAAACTCTTCATGTTTCCACCCAAAGAAGGGAATGTTGTGAGCTCCTAATTTTTGACCATACCTATCTCTTTTCATCACTTTTTAGTATTTAAATATCTTTTAAGTTTAATCTTGATATTTTAGCTTTATTTCACCTTTATAGGTTTTATTTAAGAAAATTAAAAATCACAAAAAAAAAATTATATGTTTTTAATTTTAAAATATTTAGCTAGTATTTTTATTTTTCACTCTTAAAAGAAACGAAAAAAATATTAATTAAAGCAAGAGCCAATGAGTCATTTCCATGTGGCAAGATTCTTCCTTATCTTTTGTAACAAACTCACATGCTCTCCCTCAAAACTCACATGCACATACACACTTTTTTTCTTGGCCACCAATTAATCTGTATACCTACACCTATAAAATACATACAAAGACACACACAAAATAACGAGCACCTGCCATCCCCACAATCCACAGAGCTCAACAAACTCAATTCCACTTTCACTCTCCCCTTCATTATAATATACAAATCACACAACACAACACAACACACACACATAGAGGGACGAAACAGAGATAGAAAAACGGAAAGGGAAGGGAGTCACAACAACAGAGAAAAGACAAAAACAAAAGCTAAAAAGGAAAGAGAGGGGAAAAACAAGAAAAAGCCAGATCGGGAAAGGAACAAAAAAAGGAGAATAAAGCAAAATGAGAGAAAAGTTTTCCTAAAAACGGATGCACTGTTCTTCTTCTACTACTACTACTGATCGTAGCTTCTTCTTCCTTTATCAAACCAAATAAAAATGCAGTAATTGAGGTCTACAACAAAACAATCACCCAAAACCCATGAACTAAGTTTCATCCTTTAGCAAATAGTCTCAAAACCAGCAGCAAAAACCCGATGAAATACCGTAAAATCAGCTTCTAAACCCCTCCATAAAATAGCGCTTAAAACAAACTTGAAGCAGTCTCAAAGCAGACCCAAAATTAGTGAAAAAATACACCAAACTCCAGCTCAAAAACAGCCACTTCTCTAAAAGTTTCGGTCGAGCATAGAGGTGTGTCGAGGTTCGAGGTTCGAAGTTCGAAGTTTGTCGAAGTCTTCGTTCGTGGTCCGCAAGCTCCAAATAATTTATTGTTGTACATTTGAGGTTCACTTGTTGATATATTGGAAAGCTTATTCAAAGGTTCATCATTTATCCTCTTACCTAATTTTACTTAGAATATTGCTATGGCATTTTTTGTTCGAATAATGTTGCGTGATTATCTGAAAATCGTGAATTTGGTTCTATTGCCTTAGTTGGTAGTATCTTTTAGCCTCAAATAATATTGATAAAGGAAGAAAATATAGCATTAGTGGGCTTAGATTTAATCTGGTTAGATATTGCAATTTGGTTTGTTTGGTTTTAACATGTTGATTAGGCAGTACTATTTTCATAGCTGGTTATAAGTTTGAGCTTTCATTGACTTTGCCGCAAAATTGGGCCACTTAATAACTGGACTAATAAACGAGAAAGGTCCAAGGTCTCTTATTTTAATAAGAATTGGGGTCGTCTAAGACTTGGTGTGAAATGATCAAGTCGACCCATTTCTTTTTTTTACTACCAATATTCTTGTGCTTAAATTCATGAATAGTTCCATAAATTATACACTTCTCCACAGTGATTTTCATAGACTCTTGGCCTCACAATAATCTCAAATTATCTTTAGGAAAATAATTTATGAATATCGTAGCTTGCTTTAGGCGCAAATAATAAATATCGTGACTGTGGGTACGGTTCCCATAGCATAGTCATGATACATAACCCCCAATAAGAGTGTGCATTTCACGTGACTCGACCATAACTTCAAATAATAATAAAAACCAATATGTTGTAAATTGCGGATGCGTTTCACGTGGCGCGATTCGCAATGTGTACCAAGAGCAAACGAGTGCGGGACATCGCGACTTGTTCAAACAACTTCCATAAATACTAAAAGCGATTTAAAAGGTAAAAATGCACAATAGGTTTCAAATACGTATAATTCAGATAATTAGGCCAATTATTAACAGTTGAGCGACCGTGCTAAAACCAAAAAACTCGAAAATACCTCACACCTTCTTCCGGGTTAACAGAATTCCTTACCCGATCTTCTATGTTCGCGGACCGTAAAAATAGAGTCAATTTCCTCAATTTGGGATTTTAAAATAAACTGATGACTTGGGACACCATAAATTATTTCAAGTGGCGACTCTGAATTGAATAAATAATCTCATTTCGATTAATTCACTTTAATTGGAAAAATTCCATATCCCCTCGGGAAAAAGGAGGTGTGACAACAACCATCTTAGCTTATGAATTCATGAAAACTAGACATCTCAAATATCTCATAGTTCACAAACTATGACATTAGAATATATATATTTCTAATATAATAGACTGAAAGAAGTAAATAATACTTTGGTTTTCACGATTAACGAGATGCTCGCCAACGAAAAGCTAGGCTTTTAGACTTCTCAAGAAATGGGCTCAACCTCAACAGTAATCTCTGAAAGAAGTAAAAATTGCATGGCACGCCCTATTTGGTCGCCCCTTTTAACTTATACCCATTTTGTTTTTTCGTTCGCATCTGTACCCTTTTTTTGATAAAAGCATTTTAAAAGGGCGCTTTTTCCATTCTTTAATAAAAAAACTATTGACAAACTGCGGGACAAAACTTAAGCATGTTTAGGATAAAGTTTTAGCAAATGAACTAAAAAACATAAGCTTGTTTAGACTGAAGTATCGGATAAAACTCAGGGCAAAATTGTAGATTGCGTTACAAAATTTCAGCATGTTTTGGTATGAAATTTTAGCAAATGAACTAAATAACTTCAGCATGCATTAGTAAAAACTCTTTAGAAAATTACATACTGCAAGACAAAAACTTAAGCATGTTTAGTCTGAAGTTTTAGCAAATGAACTAAAAAACTTAAGCATGTTTAGTCTGAAGTTTTAGCAAATGAACTAAATAACTTCAGCATGTTTTGTCTAAAGTTTTCAGAAATGAACTAAATAACTTCAGCATGCATTAGCAAAAACTCATTAGAAAATTACATACTGTAAGACAAAAACTTAAGCATTGATAGAAACTAAGTGTCACCAAATTGTATAGAGGACCAAGTTCTCTATCAGTTCTCATGGTAAGCAACAGATTGTAAAACCAAATAGTATAGGGAACCAGGTTCTCTATCTGTTCTAGAGGTAAATCAGCAGTAAATAAAGAACACGTGATATTTATGTGGAAAACTCCTTGCTCAAGGGATTAAAAACCACAACCTACCCTAGTAGGATTTCAAATCCACTAAAACGAGCAAACTTGAGATTACAACCTATTGATATCTAGGAATTAAACTATTAATCCCTCACTCCTTACAATAACTCTATTGCAAGCCTTTTGTAATAGCTCTATTACAAAGCAACAAACCTTGACTAACTCTAGTCAATAGGAATTAAACTCTTAATCCCTTACCCCTTACAATAACTCTATTATAATCTTTTTGCAATAACTCAATTACAAAGCAACAAAATTGACTAACTCTAGTCAAGAAACTAAACCAAATAGTGGTCTAAATATGTCCTACAAAGTGTCACGACCCTAAATTCGTACCCGGTCGTGATGGCGCCTATCGTGAAACAAGGCCAGCTGACACAACACCTAATTTATTTTAAACAATTATGATAACACAATTTAAGACATTAACATGCTAATAATACCAAAATAAAAGTGATCTAGTACAATTTCTGGAAACCAACACAGCCCAACATCGGGTCGTCACCAGTCATGAGCATCTAACATAAGTCTAAGAGTATGAAAGAGTTTATACAGTCTATTAAGGAACTAGAACAAAAGAAATAAAATAGGAGGGAGAAACACTGAGTTGCGGATGCCGAGCAGCTACCTAGTGGACTCCGAATAGCCTGTTGGGAGCAATCAACCCTCACTGGCAGGACCCGAAGCTCCTGAATCTGCACACAGGGTGCAGGGAGTAAAGTGAGTACTCCAACTCAGTGAGTAATAAAAGTAAATGCAGTTGAGAGATAAGAAAACATGGAAAACACAGCGATATGCTTAAACAAGGCAGTGTAAAATCAATACAATGCAATAAAATAGTGAAAACTTGTAAAACACCTCAATTCAGTATAAGCTTCTTTAAAACATCATTTAACAGTTAAACGAGTGAATGAAAAAAATAGTGAGAAAAGATAAACACATAAAACCAGCACCTCGGGCAAAGTACCAATAGAATCATACCCTCGGGCTATCTCACAATCGCTCGTCTCTGCCCCTCGGGTAATAACATGGAACAACATCAGCCCCTCGGGCTATATCAGATATCACACTGGGTACCCGCGCTCACTAGGGGTGTATAGACTCCGGGAGGGGCCCCTTACGGCCCAAGCACAATATCAATCCATCTCGTGGCATAATCAAATAGGCTCTCGGCCTCATATCAAGCCACCTCGTGGCGTACAACTCAGGCCCTTGGCCTCATAATCATGAATCAGCTCAATAACCTTACAATACATTCCCTCGGCCCTACTCAGTTAGAAATCTCTAAAAGCCACTCGGGTATAGTAAAATATGATGCTCAGCTCAAAATATCATTTAAGATGTAAAAATAGAGTAAACATGACTGAGTTATAAAAATAGTAGAATATAGCATGACTGAGTACAGGTATAAAGTCAAAACAATGAGGAATAGCAGTAAAATTCCCCTAAGGGTCCAAAACAGTTGGCACGAGGCCCATATATGGCATTCATCCCAAAACAAGATGATAGCAAACAGTTTTTAGTCAAATACGCGATAAAACAGTCACACGGGACGGACTAAGTCACAATCCCCAACGGTGCACGACCCCACACTCGTCATCTAGCATATGCATCACCTCATAATAGCACAACGATGTGAAGTCCGGGATTTCATACCCTCAGGACAGCATTTACAATCATTACTCACCTAATCCGGTCCAAACTCTAGCCCGCGATGCCTTTGCCTCTCGAATCGGCCTTCGGATGCTCCAAATCTAACCAAAATCAGAACATAACCATCAAAATATGCTAAGGGAACAAAGACCACTCGAAAGTAATCAAATTATAACACAAATCCCGAAATTAACCAAAACCCGACCCCCAAGCCCACGTCTCGGAATCCGATAAAATTTACATCAACGGAATCCTTATCACCCCACGAGTTCATTTAAATCAAAAGTACCAAAATTCGACCACAAATGGCCCCTCAAATCCTCAAGTCAAGGTCTCCAATACCAAACCCTAAACCCTCAATTTTCTTCCTTAATTTCCATTAATACCATGATTAAACAATGGAAAAATGATCATAAACTCAAGTAATGAAGCTTAGGGAACTTACCCAACTGATACTTTTCGTCTTCCCCTTGAAATTTCATTGCCCTAGCTCACTTCTCATCTTCAAAAATGGAGAACTTAGCAAAAATTCGCGAAGGAAACATTATATACTTTCTGACCTAGGGATTCCGCACCTGCAGTCCATCCACCGCATCTACAGTACCTTTTTTGTGGTCCAAGACACCGCATCTGCGGTTTTCACTTATGAGCCATTTTTCGCATCTGCGATGCATTGCCCGCACCTGCGCTATCGCAGGTGCGCTCCCTTAGCCGCTTCTCCGGTTCCAGCTAATCCTCCTCTTGGCTGCATCTGCGGCTCCATCTCCACTTCTGTGAGCCCGCACCTGCGGTCCCCTAACCGCAGGTGCGGTTATGATAGCGGACTTAGCTTCAGCTGCTACATCCAAATTCCAAACTTTCTGCCAACTGTTACACCCCATATTTTCGTACATGAAAAATACGCCATAAATAAATTAATGAGAGCCCAGAAGTGAGATGTCACGTCCCGCAGTACTACATTACGAGGATGTTGCACCCTGTAGTATTGTACGTTGAATTTGTCGTAAGGTAATTGACATCAGTCCAAGGAAAAGATTACTTGGAGATTATAAGGATCATGATATTTCAAACAAGTAATAAGTAAATTCGTAAAGATAAAAGGGGACGCAAGTAAAAGAAAACGAATTTTTGTCCAAGTTTGGCATGTTGGGATAAAATACGGCTCAAGCTAAAATACTCGGTATTTATGGACTAGTACCATACAAGGTACTACATGACCATGATAGTAAGGTGTATAAGGTGTGTTAAAAGTGAGTAGTATTTTAAGCAATTTGAGATAATTCTTAATTATGTGGATAATTGATTAAATGGATAAGAATATTTTTGGGCCGCCAAGTGGCACAAATTTTCATGATGAGTCATAATCATAAGATGCTTGCCACTTGAATACGTTGACACTTGACACGGCAACTAGATATCAACGTAGCATCTTTTGGCATGAGACTAAAACAAGAAATGTGAGTGGTTTAATTTATCAAGGGATTAACTAGATAACAAAAGTTTATAGCTTTAAAAATGAAACAATTTCTACCTTATCCATAGATAGATAAGCTAGAAATAGTAGCAAGTATCCAATTATGTGCAATGCACAAAACAGATTCTTGACCTTCACTTTCCATAAAATATATGGTCACTTGAATAAGACCAGAAACGTTGGGTAATTAACACAACAAAAGGCTCCTTTAAGATGTCAAGATGAAGATGGTCATATTTACAAAGTGACAAATGAGCTTCAGCAAAGTTCATACAAGATCCGATTATGCGTGGAATGCAATTCTAAGAAAGCATGGTACAATCTTTCTCAAGAATATCATGCGAATTTTTTCCTACTTTGATCTGTTGTTATATGTTGTCGCTCGTCCATATTTTGCAGAAGCAGATTCATTCAAATAATTCAAGAAACAGGTATGTTAAGGCTAAGCTCTTATTTCATTTGGCATGATCTCGTCATTACATTCATATCCCGAAATTTACGTATATTTTGTTAGTCTCGCAAATTGCGTATATTTTCCTAGTGTTGTAAGTTATAATATTCTCCTTATCGGGATTGCATATTCAGTTGAGTATTTCTTTCTTCCAGTCAAGAGAGCAGAGAATTTATATATATATATATATATATATATATATATATATATATATATATATATATATATATATATATATATATAGTATTAAAAGTATTTTCATTACCATCGAGCTATAGTCAATGGGCAGGCCCCTATTGGGCAACCTCTGATCAGATGGTAAGTTATATGAAGATCCTACTATGGTCGAGCGCATATGAGCAAGCACAGTTGGTTGAGATATAGAGCCTAGTATGGTCGAGCACTTATGAGCGAGTCTACTATGGCAGAGCAGATATATATATGTATACCGAGCCTTATAAGGCCGGACAGCTATTTTACTTACTATATTGAGAGAGTTGAGTCAGTATCAGCAGGTAAGCATATCTTCAGATTATTTTTGTCTTCCAACTACTTGCAGTTATTATATTATCAGTTCAGTTTCAGCTTTTAGTATATTGCCTTACATACTCAGTACATTATTTCATACTAACGTCCCTTTTTGGGGGTGCTGTATTTCATGCGTGCAGGTCAGATGGACAGACGGGTAGGCCTCCTCAATAGGTATTGCCTGAGTTCAGCTTGATTGGTAAGCTCCAAGCCTTTCGGAGTTTCTGGGTCTAGAGCCTTATGTACATCTTGTGTGTGTGTGTGTGTGTGTGTGTGTATATATATATATATATATATATATATATATGTTATGAGTAGGTTGGGTAGCTGTTCCGATCACAGTATATCCATCAGTAGAGGCTTGTAGACATATCCTATCAATTAGTGCAATATGTTAGGCTTGCAGGTCTTGTATGTATATTAAGTTGGTTTGTCAGCTGTAATAGTTATGATGGCCTTGTCGGCCCAGTTATATATTGACATTTAGTCAGCATTCGTAATTATCTTGAAATGTGGCCCATGGCCAAAGTATGACATTATATGTTCAAAGTCCCTTAGTTGCAAGTTAGTACACAAGGATAGGTGAGGCACTGGGTGTCAGTCTCGCCCCTAGGTTCGGGGCGTGACAAAAGTGGTATCAAAGCAATTCTATCCTAGGGAGTCTATAAGCCATGTCTAGTAGAGTCTTGTTTATGGGTGTGTCGTGTACCACACTTATAAGCAGGAGGCTACAGGGCATTTAAGTTTGTCACTCTTTCTTCTTACTCTAGATCGTATGGTAGAGCTCACTTATAAGAATTCAAGTACCGAGCTTCTATTTTCATTCGTAATAAGACGATGCCTACATTTAGAAAGATGATTGATAAGAGATATAGTTGTGGAAGTGTTGAATTAGAGAAACTCGACTTTGTATCATACTTATGATAAGTAAAATGAGGTCTTCAGCAGATCATGTGTGTACTGAACGGTATAAGCCTCTTGATAAGGAGCATTAAGGCAAGAATGTCTATCCACCTTTATGGTTAAAGACAATGAGAGATTAAAAAGATAAATACAAGTTTCAATAAGTAAAAGAAGCAAGATGAAGAAGGGTACGAGGCGCCCAGTTAATGAAGGTTAACAGCGTTTATAATTGATGCAGAGGAACATAAGCTTTTTGAGTTATATTCAATAGTAACAGTGGTATGTGTCACACCCATTTCAGTTATGCCCTGTGGGGGCTAACAGGTATAGTTAAGAGAAGGATAGGATATCAAGATCCGGTTGGGGTTAGAGTAACCCAAATTGGTAAATGGATTACTTTCATTTGTTGGCATTTCCGAAGGGTATTACAAATGTGCCAATAGATCTTCTTGTGAGACACCCAGATGGCGCAATATTACCTTAAGTATGGCTCTCATCCCTAACAGAGCAAGGATGTTGAGCAATCCAAAGAGCCATTGGATAGAGCAAAGGGAAGCTAAAAGTGAAAGAATTTCGTATTGAAGTTTTCACAAGAAAAGGGATATGCAGAAATATTAGTAGAGTAATGAGAAGAGAAATAAGGAAGCATTATGAATAAGGTGTGATACATGGATAAAAAACGGTAGAGTGTTACAGAACCTATAGTCAAATTAAGGAAGAGATGAAAGGTGATGGGCCTTAAGACAACGAAAGAATATAGGCCATAAGGTTATATCCTCATTTCGAGAAATAAGTTCGGGACTCCAACACCACTACCAGAGTGGAGAATTAATCCCCAGAGTAATAGAAATCAGTATGTACTAGTAAACAAGATAAACATAGTAGAACCCAACATGGAGAATTTAGCCTCGGAGAATATCATTATAATACTTGAGATATATTCAAACAAGAGTCGGGGGAGTTAAAAGTATCCTATGAATGTTACGGGGATAAAAGAAAGTGTCGTTGGGAAGGCAGTCAAAATATCCGATCAGAATCAACTATATAAGCAAAATGGCATGGAAGTAAGCAACTACAGATAATTATAGGCAAGTAAGGACATTAGAAAAGGTCCGTAATAAGCTCACAGCTTTACGAGAGTCAAGGGTTATCCCTAAGTATTACAATGAAAGACTAGCTAAGGAGATAAGAAAGAAGGCTTCAACCTAAGCACAACGACCTAGAGAGGAAATGGCCGTGTAACAACAATCTTGCAACAACATTGTAAGCATTCCAAAGGAAATGTCACTTACCGTGACTAATGAATGGGAAGTAAGAGTTAAAAGTAATATTCGAAGATTATATGAGTTGTACGGAAATTCTGGAATGCGTAAGAGCTAAGATAAGCTAAGTATGCATGCAAAAAGGGGGAAGAAAGATCAGGAAAGGTAATAGCTTACGTAAAAAGAAAGCTAAGATGGAACAAAAAAATTATTTGATCAATGATCCAGAGTTAGTATGTTATGGATAAACTCAAGATTTTGGAACATGATCCAGGCAGCATAGTTGTTGACAATCATACAGCCATAGAAGACTCCAGTATAAGTTAAAAGAAAGAATTAAACCCAGGGCATAGACAAAGGATTGAATTGTTAGAAGATTATATCATGGGTATTCCATAACGCCCATGAAAGGCTAAGGTAATAACTTATACCATGAGCCACATATTGGAAGATAGCTTAAGCCTACGTAAAGGCTAATCGGAAGGAACAGGAACTAAAGAATTACATCACCGAAGTAAATCAGGAGTCTGATTATTGGACCTACAAAAATTATAGAAGTTGTGCTGGGGAACATGACAGAATCACTCTTAATATCAAATGTTCAAGAAAAATAACACAATAACCATAATCTATAATGGCTCTACAAGGAAGCCAGTTAGAAGAAGTACCAACCTCATAAGAAGTCAGCACGAAGCTCTCACCGGATTGTGTATGTACCAGAGGTACGAGTATTATAATAGAGCTTCAAGTTATGGACGTGAACTACACCTAGGTGGAAGGGAGGTTATGAAGGAGATAAAAGATATGATACGAGATTTTAAGTAAGTAAGGTAAAAGTGAACAACGTACGAGATACTCAAATGTAGAAAGTTGTAAATAGTCCATACTTCGAATAGAAGGTTATAAGCATGGGGATCCAATAAGTAGGAATGATCGCGACATCGTCAGTGGCATGTCTTCCAACCTACTATTTCTAAGTACTGAGAGATCTAGTTAAGAGAGTAGACAAGAGTTGGAGATGATGTGATGTATCCCTTGACGTTCCAGGATAACATAAGGAAATATATGGTGCAAGCAAGTTGAAGGAAAGTAGCGAGTATTATAAATGGATATTGATAGGTCGCAAGCTTAAGTATGGTAGAGCGACAATGTTTTGAGAAAACATGAGTAAGAATGAGGAAAGGCAAGTGAAAAAGTGACGAGAATGGATAAATCCTCAGGATTAAGTCCATGAAAACAAGATAGCTAATGGTTTCTCTAAGTTACAGAAAGTTCAGTATAGCCTGAATAAACTCAAAAAGGGTCTAAGACTAATAACATTCAGAAGAGATGGAATGTTGCCCTATTAATAGAATGAGGGGTAATTATTATAGACAAAAAAATGAAAATGATGACGTTTGGACCTTCAATTAAGTAATGATCTGATGGATAAAAGAAAGGGATATCATGAATTGGACGGGATTAAAATACCCATGCAAGGTGAGTCATATTGGGGTATCATGAGATACGGTTATGAAAGCAGGGTATCGCCCCAGGTGGATCAATCTAATCATTTCAGATGTTCCCCGATAAAACGTGAATCCTAGCTGCAATATTACATAAAAGTTTAAGTTATCAGGGATGGATTATGGATCAAAATTGAGGTGAATCAACAACTAATGGATAAAAGTTATAAAGTATGAGAGGAGATTTGGTCGTCATTCTTAAAGATGAACGGTAATGTGGGGGCATTAGAGGACATAGATTTATACGTACGAGATAAGCAATGAAAGTAACCTGAGATTTGGCAGCAGGCCTCAGTAATGAGAAATCGAGGTAAGTGTTATGGTATAGAATGACCTATGTAGATGTAGTAAAGTCATACGAATGGATAACCAGGTCTATAAAATAAGATATAGCAGTATTCATAAGTTCGACAAAATACCAAGCGAAGAACTTCAGGATTGGCTAAAAGCTGGAGGAAAAAGGAGAAGAGAGCCGTATAGGCACACTTACAAGGTTAGTGTCGCAAAAACTGCATAATGGAAGGTAGCAGCAGTTACGAGATTGGAAGGAACTCGATCACAAGTCATGGCATGGGAAGAAGCCTAAAAGGGGGAAATGCCTTGGCCTTTAAACTTATTCACAGAACAATTGCCTAGATGGCAAAAGGACTACTAAAGTATTCGCAAGAGCTACGGGATATGAGGACGATAAGCACATTAGTCAACATTCGAGGACGAATGTTCCAAAGGGGGGAATGATGTTACACCCCATATTTTCGTACATGAAAAATACGCCATAAATAAATTAATGAGAGCCCAGAAGTGAGATGTCACATACCGCAGTACGATATTACAACGATGTTGTACCCTGTAGTGTTGTACGTTAAATTTATCGTAAGGTAACTGACATCAGTCCAAGGAAAAGATTACTTAGAGATTATAAGGATCATGCTATTTCAAATAAGTAATAAGTAAATTCGTAAAAAAGGGGAAGCAAGTCAAAGAAAACGAATTTTTGTCCAAGTTTGGCATGTTGGGATAAAATACGGCTCAAGCAAAAATACTCGGTATTTATGGACTAGTACCATTCAAGGTACTACATGACCATGATAGTAAGGTGTATAAGGTGTGTTAAAAGTGAGTAGTATTTTAAACAATTTGAGATAATTCTTAATTATGTGGATAATTGATTAAGTGGATAAGAATATTTTTGGGCCACCAAGTGGCACAAATTTGCATGATGTGTCATAAGCATAAGATGTTTGCCACTTGAATACGTTGACACTTGACACTGCAACTAGATATCAATGTAGAATTTTTTGGCATGAGACTAAAACAAGAAATGTGAGTGGTTTAATTTATCAAGGGATTAACTAGATAACAAAAGTTTATAGCTTTAAAAATGAAACAATAGCTACCTTATCCAGAGATAGATAAGCTAGAAATAGTAGCAAGTATCCAATTATGTGCAATACACAAAACAGATTCTTGACCTTAACTTTCCATAAAATATATGGTCACTTGAATAAGACCAGAAACGTTGGGTAATTAACACAACAAAAGGCTCCTTTAAGATGTCAAGATGAAGATGGTCATATTTACTAAGTAACAAATGAGCTTCAGCAAAGTTCATACAAGGTCCGATTACGCGTGGAATGCAATTTTAAGAGAGCACGGTACAATCTTTCTCAAGAATATCATGCGGATTTTTTCCTACTTTGATCTGCCATTATGTGTTGTCGCAATTAACGGGTGTTAAAGGGATTGTCAAGAGAATCGACTCAGGTATGTTAAAGCTAAGCTCTTCTTTCATTTGGCATGATCTCGTCATTACATTCATATCCCGGAATTTATGTATATTTTGCTAGTCTCGCAAATTGCGTATATTTTCCTAGTGTTGTAAGTTATAATATTCTCCTTATCGGGACTGCATATTCTCATTATAGGGAATTCATATTCAGTTAAGTATTTCCTTCTTCCTGTCAAGAGAGCAAAGAGTTTACATATATACAGTATTAAAAGTATTTTCATTACCATCGAGCTATAATTGATGGGCAGGCCCCTATTGGGAAACCTCTTACCAGATGGTAAGTTATATGACGATCCTACTATGGCCGAGCGCATATGAGCGAGCCTAGTTGGTCGAGATATAAAGCCTAGTATGGTCGAGCGCTTATGAGCGAGCCTACTACGGCAGAGCAGATATATATAATGTATACCGAGCCTTATAGGGCCGGACAGCTATTTTACTTACTATATTGAGAGAGTTGAGTCAGTACCAGCAGGTAAGCATATCTTCAGATAATCTTTGTCTTCCAGCTACTTCCAGTTATTATATTATCAATTCAGTTTCAGCTTTCAGTATATTGCCTTACATACTCAATACATTATTTCGTACAGGCGTCCCTTTTCTGGGGGTGTTGTATTTCATGCGTGCAGGTCAGATAGACAGACGGGTAGGCCTCATTAATAGGTATTGCCTGAGTTCATCTTGATTGGTAAGCTCCAAGCCTTTCGGAGTTTCTGGGTCTAGAGCCTTATGTACATCTTATATATATATATATATATATATGTAGGTTGGGTAGCTTTTCCGATCACAGTATATCCATCAGTAGAGGCTTGTAGACATATCCTGTCAATTAGTGCAATATGTTGGGCTTGCAGGTCTTGAATGTATATTTGGTTGGTTTGTCAGCTATAATAGTTATGATGGCCTTGTCGGCCCAGTTATATATTGACATTTAGTCAGCATTCGTAGTTATCTTGCAATGTGGCCCATGGCCAAATTATGACATCATATGTTCAGAGTCCCTTAGTTGCAAGTTATTACACAAGGATAGGTGAGGCACTGGGTGCCAGGCTCGCCCCTAGGTTCGGGGCGTGACACCAACCATCCGAAATCACCTCGAGGCCCCCGGGACCTCAACCAAAAGTACAACCAAGTCATATACCACTATCCAAACTTATACCAATCTTCAAAACACCTCAAAAAACATCGAATCAACCAATCACATCGAAATCATGCCTAAGAATCCTAAATCTCCCAATTTCCGCTTTTGATCAAAAAGTCTATCAAACCACGTCCGAATGACCTGACATTTTGCACACACATCCCAAATGACCCAACGGACCTACTGCAACTCCCGGAATTCCATTCCGACCCCTACAGTAAAATGTCACCTATCAACCGGACAATGCCAAAATTCCAAGTTTGCCACTTCAAGCCTAAATCTACTCCGGGCCTCCAAAACACATTCCGATCACGCTCCTAAGTCCCAAATCATCTCCTAAAGCTATACGAACCATCGGAATTCACATCCGAGCCCTATTTCACATAAGTCAACATTCGGTTGACTTTTCCAACTTAAGCTTACTCAAAAGAGACTAAGTGTCTCAAACCTCACCAAAACCTTTCCGAACCCGAGCCAACCAACCCGATAACACATAATACCGACAATCAAAGCAATAAGAAGCAGAAATGGGGGAAACGGAGTGGTAACTCATGAGACGACTGGCCGGGTCGTCACATCCTCCCCCTCTTAAACAAACGTTCGTCCTCGAACGAGTCAAGAAATATACCTAAAGTCTCAAATAGGTGAGGATATTTGCTCCGCATCTCCCGCTAGGTTTCCAAGGTAGCCTCCTCTACGGGTCGACCTCTCCACTACACTTTTACTGAAGGTTTGAACTCAACTTTCAAACCTGACGCTCCAAAATAGCCACTGGCTCCACATCCAACTGAATTGTGCTGAAATCCAAAACATGCGACGGGTCGCCAATATACTTCCGGAGCATAGAAATATGAAATACTGGATGCAAACTCGGTAAACTGGGTGGCAAGGCAAGCTCATATGCCACCTCCCCAATCCTCCGAAGGACCTCAAAAGACCCAATAAACTGATGACTCAATTTACCCTTCTTCCCAAATCTCATAACACCCTTCATAAGCGAAACTTTCAACAGAACCTTCTCACCGACCATGTAGGACACATCCCGAACCTTCCTATCAGCATAACTCTTTTGTCTCGACTGCGTTGTACGAAGCCTCTCCTGAATCACTTTCACCTTGTCTAAAGCATCCTGCACCAAGTCTGTACCCAATAGCCTAGCCTCACCTGGCTGAAACCAGCCGACCGGAGATCTACACCGCCTCCCATACAAAGCCTCATATGGAGCCATCTGAATACTCGACTTGTAACTGTTATTATATGCAAACTCTGCGAGCGGTAGAAACTGATCCCATGACCCTCCAAAATCAATGATGCAAGCATGCAACATGTCCTCCAATATCTGAATAGTGCGCTCGGACTGCCCATCCGTCTGAGGGTGAACAGTTGTGCTCAACTCAACTTGAGTACCCAACTCTCTCTGCACGGCTCTCCAAAACTACGAAGTAAACTGAGTACCTCTATCTGAAATGATGGAAACCAGAACACCATGCAAACGAACAATCTCCCGGATATAGATCCCTACCAACCGCTCTGAAAAATAGGTAATACACATAGGAATGAAGTGCGCAGACTTGGTCAGCCGATCCACAGTCACCCAAATAGCATCGAACTTTTTCAAAGTCCATGGAAATACAACTACAAAATCCATAATGATCCTCTCCCACTTCCACTTTGGAATATCCATCTGCTGAAGCAAGACACCCGGTCTCTGATGCTCATATTTCACCTGCTGAAAATTTAGACACCGAGCTACAAATCCCACAATGTCCTTCTTCATTCTCCTCCACCAATAATGTTGACTCAGATCTTGATACATTTTCGCGGCACCCGAATGAATGGAATATCGCGAGATATGGGCCTCCTCCAGAATCAACTCCTGAAGCCCATCCACATTGGGCACGCATATCCGGCCCTGCATCCTCAATACCCCATCATCACCAATAGTCACATCTCTAGCATTATCGTGCTGAACTCTGTCCTTAAGGACAAGCAAATGAGTATCATCATACTGGCGCTCTCTAATGCGCTCAAATAAGGAAGACCGAGAAATAACTCAAGCCAACACCCGGCTGGGCTCCGAAATATCTAATCTCACGAACTGATTGGCCAAGACATGAACATTGACTACAAGGGGTCTCTCCCCAACTGGAATATAGGCCAAACTCCCCATACTCACCGCCTTCCGGCTCAAAGCATCGGCCACCACATTGGCATTCCCCGGATGGTACAAGATAGTAATATCATAATCCTTTAGCAGCTCCAAACACCTCCGCGGCCTCAAATTGACATCCTTCTATTTGAACAAGTGTTGGAGGCTACGATGATCAGTAAACACCTCACAAGAAACACCATACAAATAATGCCTCCAAATCTTCAACGCGTGAACAATGGTAGCCAACTCTAAATCATGAACAGGGTAGTTCTTCTGATGGGGCTTCAACTAGCGAGAAGCATAAGCAATAACTCTACCCTCCTGCATCAACACATACCCAATACCGACTCTCGAAGCATCGCAATATACGGTATATGAACCTGAAGCTTATGGTAAGACTAACACTAGAGTTATGGTCAAGGTTGTCTTGAGCTTCTGAAAGCTCTCCTCACACTCGTCCGACCACCTGAATGGAGCACCCTTTTGAGTCAACTTGGTCAAGGGCGATGCAATAGACGAAAATCCCTAAATAAACCGGCAGTAATAACCCGCCAAACCAAGAAAGCTGCAAATCTCAATGGCTAAGGACGGTCTAGGCCAACTCTAAACCGCCTATACCTTCTTTAGACTAACCTGAATACCCTCGCTAGACACCACGTGCCCCAAGAAAGCCACTAAACTAAGCCAAAACTCACATTTGGAGAACTTTGCATAAAGCTTCTCCTCTCTCAACCTCTGTAACACAACTCTCAAATGCTCCGTGTGCTCCTCCTGACTACGCGAGTACACTAGAATATCATCAATAAAAACAATCATGATCGAGTCGAGATAAGGCTGAAACACGTTGTTCATCAAATGCATGAACGTTGTCGGGGCATTGGTCAGCCCAAAAGACATAACAAGGAACTTATAATGACCATATCTGGTCCTGAAGGCTGTCTTAAGAATATCCGAGTGCCTGATCTTCAATTGGTGATAACCTGAACGGAGATCAATCTTAGAAAACATTCTTGCTCCCTGAAGTTGGTCAAACAAATCATTTATACGAGTCAAAGGATACTTGTTCTTGATTGTTACTTTGTTCAAATGCCTGTAATCAATACACATCCTCATCGTGCTATCCTTCTTCTTCACAAATAGAATAGGTGCACCCCAAGGCGACATACTAGGCCGAATAAACCCCTTATCAAGGAGTTCCTGAAGCTGCTCCTTCAGCTACGCTAGTGCCACACGATACGGTGAATAGAAATGGGTTAAGTGCCCGGCACTAGATCAATACCAAAATCAATATCCATGTCTGGCGGCATACCCGGCAGGTCTGCAGGAAAAACATCGGGAAAATCCCTCACAACAGGAACATAATCAATACTGGGAGTCTCTGCACCGACATCCCTCACAAAGGCTAAGTATAAAAGACAACCCTTCCCAACCATACGTTGGGCCTTCAAGAACGAAATCACCCTACTGGGGAAAAATCAGTTGAACCTCGCCATTCAATCTATGGCACACCCGGCATAGTCAACGTCATTGTCTTAGCATGATAGTCCAAAATAGCACGACATGGAGATAGCCAATCCATGGCCAATATAACATCGAAGTCTTTCATACATAACAACAGAAGATCCACTCGGGTCTCCAGACCCCCAATAGTTACCACACATGACCGGTACACACGGTCTAGAACAACAATATCACCCACTGCAGTAGATACACGAACAGATGAAATAAGAGACTCACAAGGCGTATCCAAATAACGAGCAAAGTATGATGACACATAAGAATAAGTGGAACGGGATCAAATAATACAAAGGCATCTCTATGGCAGACTGAGACAATATCTGTGATCACGATGTCTGAAGCAATAGCATCGGGTCTAGCTGGAAGTGCATAGAAACGGGCCTAACCACCACCTAATCGACCTCCCCCTTTGGAGCGACCCCTAGCTGACTGTCCTCCACCCCTAGCTGGCTGGGTGGGTGATAGTGAAGTAACTGGCGCTGAAGTCGATGGCTAACTCCTCTACTGAGATGAACCTCCAAGACGACGAGGACACTGCCTCCATATATGACCCATCTCTCCACACTCATAGAAACTCCCGGGTGTTGGAGACGGGGACTAAAGGGAAACCCTAGCACCGGAATGACTAGTAGATGCACCTGGCATAGAAGAGCCCTGAACTAATGGAGCACGTAACGAACTCTGAGCTGGAAGGTCACTGAGTGATTAATGGATTTGATGAGAACTGTGGGAACCATGATCCGATAACGCCTCACGATAACCTGGGTGAGCTGACTGAGCATGTCTGAATGGACGGCCTCTACTGTGCTGAAGCTGACCTCTCGAAGGAGCACCACTATAACTACCAGATCCCCGAGGTCTCTTGGCCTCCCTCTCATCTCGCTCCTGGAGACGAACTGACTCAATCTCACGAACAATGTCAACAACCTCCTAAAAGGTAGCACCAGACACCCTCTCCCTAGTCATGAGAATACGAAGCTGATATGTGAGGCCATCAACGAACCTCTTGATCCTCTCTCTATCTATCGGAACCAACCAAATAGCATGACGAGCTAAATTTAAGAACTTTATCTCATACTGCATCATAGTCAAATCTCCCTGATGTAACCACTCGTACTGCCTATGCAGCTCCTCTTTGCGAGACTGGGTCACATACTTCTCCAAAAAGAGAATAGAGAACTGCTTCCAAGTAAGGGGTGCTGCACCAACAGGCCTACGCCTCTCATAAGCCTCCCACCAAGTGAAGGCAGCTCTAGAAAACTAAAAAGTAGTGAAAGCGACCCCGTTGGTCTCCAGAATACCCGTTGTGCGAAGAATCCTCTGACACTTGTCCAAGAAACCCTAGGCATCCTCGCCCTCTACACCACTGAAAGTCGGAGGCTAGAGTCTACCAAACCTCTCCAACCTGCGTTGCTCGTCCTCTGGCATAGCAGGAGCTACATAATCCTGAACAGCTGCAACCGGCTAGGCTGGAGGTGCCCCCGGTGTCTGAAGTCCCTGCACACCTACTCAGGTGTGCGAGCGGCGGGAGTTTGAGTGCCTCCCCCGACCTGAGAAGTAGTTGCGGCTGTAGTAACTGAAACCGCCTGAGCTAGGCCAGTGCATACTGATAGAATCTGAGCCAAGCCTCCTAAAGACTCCGAATCACAATAGGCACAGCTGGTGCTGCTGGAGCGTCCACAACTAGGACTCGATCATGAACTAGGGCGGCTAGTGGATCTTTGGGTGCTGTTCGGGCTACACCTCTGCCCCTACCGCGACCTCGATCACGTCCTCGACCTCTAGTGGCCACAGCTGGTGGTACTGGTGGTCGTCCATCCTGATCGGTCTCTCGTTTCCTCACCATCTGTGAGAGAATAGAATAACATAATTTTAGTACTCGGGTCACAAATTTGAACGACAAGAATTTCAAGAATATAAAGTTTTCCTAAAGGTTATGCAGCCTCTCGAGGATAAATACAGATGTCTTCGTACCGATCCACAAGACTCTACTAAACCTGCCCATGACTCGTAAGACCTATGTAACCTAGGCTCTGATACCAACTTGTCACAACTCTAAATCCGTACCTAGTCATGATGGCGCCTATCGTGAAACAAGGTTAGTCGACACAACACCCAATTTATTTTAAACAATTATGATAACACAATTTAAGTCATTAACATGCTAATAATCCCAAAATATGATCTAGTACAATTTGCGGAAACCAACATAGTCTGACATCGGGTCGTCACCAATCATGAGCATCTAACATAAGTCTAAGAGTATGAAAGAGTTTATACAGTCTATTATAGAACCAGAACAAGGGAAATAAAATAGGAGGGAGAAACACTGGGCTACGGACGCCAAGCAGCTACCTAGTGGACTCCGAATAGCCTGCTGAGAGCAATCAACCCTCAGTGGCGGGACCCAAAGCTCCTGAATCTGCACACAGGGTGCAGGGAGTAAAACTTTACTCCAACTCAGTAAGTAATAAAAGTAAAAGCAGGTGAGAGATAAGAAAACACGTAAAACACAGCGATATGCTAAAACAAGGTAGTGTAAAATCAATATAATGCAATAAAACAGTGAAAACTTTTAAAACACCTCAGTTCAGTATAAGTTTCTTTAAAACATCCTTTAACAGTTAAACGAGTGAATGAAAAAAATAGTGAGAAAAGATAAACACATAAAACCAACCCCTCGTGCTATCTCACAATCACTCGTCTCCACCCCTCGGGCAATAACATGGAACAACATCAGCCCCTCTGGCTATATCACATATCACATTGGGTACCCGCGCTCACTGGGGTGTACAGACTCCGGGAGGGGCCCCTTACGGTCAAAGCACAATATCAAGCCATCTCGTGGCATAATCAAACATGCTCTCGGCCTCATATCAAGCCACCTCGTGGCGTACAACTCAGACCCTCGTCCTTATAATCATGAATCAGCTCAATAACCTCACAATATAGGCCATCGGCCCTACTCAGTCAGAAATCTCTAAAAGCCACTAGGGTAGCGTAAAATATGATGCTCAGCTCAAAATATCATTTAAGATGTCAAAATAGAGTAAACATGGCTGAGTCATAAAAAAAGTAGAATATAGCATGACTAAGTACAGTATAAAGTCAAAACAATGAGGAATAGCAGTAAAAATCCCCTAAGGGTCCAAAACAATTTGCACGAGGCCCAAATATGACATTCAGCCCAAAACATGATGATAGCAAATAGTTTTCAGTCAAATACGTGGTAAAACAGTCACACGGGACGGACTAAGTCACAATCCCCAATGGTGCACGACCCCACGCTCGCCATCTAGCGTGTGTGTCACCTCATAATAGCACAACGATGTGAAATCCGGGGTTTCATACCCTCACGACAGCATTTACAATCATTACTCATCTCAATCCGGTCCAATCTCTAGGCCACGATGCCTTTACCTCTCGAATCGGTCTCCGAATGCTCCAAATCTAACCAAAATTAGAACATAACCATCAAAATATGCTAAGGGAACAAAGCTCACTCGAAAGTAATCAAATTATAACACGAATCCCGAAATTAACCAAAACTCGACCCCCGAGCCCACGTCTCAGAATCCAATAAAATTTACATCAACGAAATCCTTATCACCCCATGAGTTCATTCATATCAAAAGTTCCAAAATCAACCACAAATGGCCCCTCAAATCCTCGAGTCAAGGTCTCCAATACCAAGCCCTAATCCCTCAATTTTCTTCCTTAATTTCCACTAATACCATGATTAAATAATGGAAAAATGATCATAAACTCAAGTAATGAAGCTTAGGGAACTTACCCAACTGATACTCTTCCTTTTCCCCTTGAAATTCACTGCCCTAGCTCACTTCCCGTCTTCAAAAATGGAGAACTTAGCAAAAATTTGCGAAGCAAACATTATATACTTTCTTACCCAGGGATTCTGCACCTGCAGTCAATCCACCGCATCTGCGGTATCGCTTCTACGGTCCAAGACACCACATCTGCGGTTTTCACTTATGAGCCATTTTCCGCATCTGCGATACATTGCCCGCACCTGCGCTATAGCAGGTGCGCTCCCTTAGCCTCTTCTGCAGTTCCAGCTGATCCTCCTCTTCGCCACATCTATGGCTCCATCTCCGCTTTTGTGAGCCCGCACCTGCGGTCCCCTAGCCGCAGGTGCGGTTGTCATAGCAGACTTAGCTTCAGCTGCTACATCCAAATTCCAAACTTTCCGCCAATTATTCGAAATCACCCCGAGGCCCCCAGGACCTCAACCAAAAGCACAACCAAGTCATATACTACTATACAAACTTATAACAATTTTCAAAATACCTCAAACAACATCGAATCAACCAAATTACATCGAAATCAAGCCTAAGAATCCAAAATCTCCCAATTTCCGCTTTTGATCAAAAAGTCTATCAAACCACGTTGAATGACCTGACATTTTGCACACACATCCCAAATGACCCAACGGACCTACTGCAACTCCCAAAATTCCATTCCGACCTCTACATCAAAATCTCACCTATCAACCGGACAATGCCAAAATTCCAAGTTTGCCAATTCAAGCCTAAATCTACTCCGGGCCTCCAAAACACATTCCGATCATGCTCCTAAATCCCAAATCATCTCCCGAAGCTATCTGAACTATCGGAATTCACATCCGAACCCTATTTCACATAAGTCAATATCCGGTTGACTTTTCCAACTTAAGCTTACTCAAAAGAGACTAAATGTCTCAAACCTCACCAAAACCTTTCCGAACCCGAGCCAACCAATCCGATAACACATAATACCGACAATCAAAGCAATAAGAAGCAGAAATGGGGGAAACGGAGCGGTAACTCATGAGACGACTGGCCGGGTCGTCACACAAAGAGACTTCTTGAAAGTAGTGTAGGATTACAAATGAAGAACAAAATAATAGAGACTCAACAAACCTAAGGACTTAAAATATATTCAATCTTTGGATCTGGTCCTTGAGGTTGCAACAGCTTTGTTCTTGAGAGAGATGATGGCTAGCACTTGAGAGAATGTTATCTTTTGATTTCCAAGCGTTAGGGAGATGAAATCCCTTGCCTCATGTTGATAATATATGTGTGTGTGATGTCATCAAGGATGATATAATAAAGTGTCCTTTAGTTTGGCCTTAGTAAGCTACAATTGTGTTGTTGTACTGCTACCAGACGATATAGTGCAGCAGCCTACCAAACGGTACAGTGCAGCAGCCTACCAGACGGTACAGTGCATCAGCTTTTACAGTTGTAGAGTTGACTGTACAATGACCAGGGGAATTGATCCATATTTGTTCCCTCTACTATTCCCTTATCTGATTTCATTGAGAATTGAACCAGACATCTGACTAGTTACTCTGAACGCAAGAGAACTAATTGTATCAATTTCCTTATCTGGTTCTCTCATGAAGTTTGTCAAATCATAAAAACAAAAAATGCATAACTTATCAATTTTTCCCTTTTTGATGATGAAAAACTTAGAATTGATATTTCCCTGAGAACCAGATCTCCATATTGTTCCCCCCGAGAATCAAACCTAAGGAATTGATCACAACTTGTTCCTCGAGACTGTTTGGCAAATCATCAAAACACAAAATACCATAACTTATTAATTTTCCCCTTTTTGATGATGACAAATCCAAAAAAAATATTCCCCCCTGAGAATCAGATTCCATATATGTAGTAATCACATCTGGTTCGTAGCCGGTTCCTTGAGAATGTTTGTTATCATCAAAACATGAAACAACGTAACTTAGAGCAATTTCTTTTTTTAATAATGACAAACCTAAATGATATTCCCCTTGAGAACCAGATTCCTCACATGTTTCCCTGTGGATCAGACCTATAATTAACATGTTATCAACAACATTCCCCCTACGAAGCAGAGCTATCTTTCTTGCACAACACAACATATCAATTCGTTTCTGTTCCTCCCCCTATTGACACCTATGTAACTTCCCCCTTTTGGCATCATTGAAAAGAATAACAGAAGAAACACAACCAAAAAGAAGTTCAGCAACATTAACTCATGCCACTGGGGCAACACAGAATAAACAATAACAAGAACAACAAGTGAATGTCATTGCATAAAATAGAGTGATTGCCCATAGAAGAATATTTATAACAAAAGCACAATAGTTTCAACAATACAGAATATGACAATATAAACAACTAAAGTACCAATGTCATCAACCATAGGGATCAAAAGAAGATAGGAATTTGAGGGAATTTTGATGAAGTGAAAGACATGGATCACTAGGCAGGAAGAAAAGTAAGGGGATAAGGCCTTGATTAGCTTGTCAATTCGTTCATTCACAATCATTTGATCAATGATCATTTTCTCTCTTAGGTCCTCCACCTGTTTCCTTGATCTTTCATTCTCATCCTCAACTTAGCATTTTATTCTGACAAGGGTCCACGGGGACCTGGTTCTCAATCTATCTGAGCAGGCTGAACCATCAATCAGATCACCAAGAATCTCCTCAAGCTTCTCCTCATCAAGAACAAACTCAGTCCCATGCACATATAGCATCAGAGTATCACATACAACATAGAAGTTTTTACTTCTTATTCATAAAAGTTGGGACTTGGAGGAACAAAGAAGTGATTATATTTTTGGAACTCAACAATGTCAAGAAGTTCCTCCATTTTTCAGCAATGTTAGAGTCAACATTCTGCCTAATAGCACTTTTTGAGACTTCAGAGTCTTCTACCTTTCCAAACCCGATAACTCCACCTTTTACTTATGTAAGGAACCATGTTTCTCACTTACACTACCCTTTCTGTCCCAAAGCGGCCATGTCTCCCTCTTCTTCTTCTCAATCTGTTCACCCTTATCATCTGCTGCATCTTTCTCATCCAAATTTCTTTTCTTCATTTTTTTTATTTCTTTCTCACAAGTGAAGATTTTTCTACTTCATACTCTCTTCCACAATCATCACATCAGTAGGTCACACTACTTCATCATCAATCAGCCTACTTTTCGTCAATCCTTTTTACTGGATTGGAGGTTTG
Source organism: Nicotiana tabacum (assembly GCF_000715075.1). Lineage (NCBI taxonomy): Eukaryota > Viridiplantae > Streptophyta > Magnoliopsida > Solanales > Solanaceae > Nicotiana > Nicotiana tabacum. The sequence goes on along the minus strand of NC_134090.1, from coordinate 32,289,983 downwards.
TTTAAGCATAGAACTCACGAGAAAAAGATCATCATCAGAATTAACATCCTAAGAAGGATTTGAGGGACCATGTCCTTCATTTAGTTCCCCCTTTTCCAGCACATTCACCGGTTCCTCCATCCTTCAAGTCCTCTACAAACCCAACAACAATTTCAGCCTCACTCTCTAGAATATTAGATCTACCCCGTTCTTAAATTAAAGTCTCATCAAAATCTATCAAAGACTTCTTAGGTTTCGATTCAGATGGAGTTAGGATTTTGGAAGGTGACAAAGTTGGGTTCACTTCTGGCATATTTGGAGAGAAGGATTCTTTTTTAGATAAGGTTGATTTACTTTAGAAGAAAAGAATTTGATTTTGGTTGGTTGTGAGAGAAGGAAATGGGTTTTTGGGCCAACGGGTCAGTTTAGAAAAGGTTTAACATTTTGGACTTCAAAATTTTGGAGAGAGACGGGAATAAATTAATGACATTATAATTTAGCAGTTTAAAAAGGCATATAAGTATTTAAAAAACTACTAACTTGAGTCATAGGAACCAGGTTCCTTGACGGTTTTTGAAAATTTGAGCAAAAACTCCTAGAAGTGCAATGTCACTCTTACTTGTTTTGTCTTGAAACTGTCATGTATATACACCTGTAACATTATAGATTTGAGTTAGATGTCACCAAAAAATACTTTTTAATATTGTACCTTTCCTTCTTAACATAGCCAATCATCGAGGGACCAGGTCTTTAGTTAAGTTTGATCAACCCCAACTCCAGATAATTTCTTTCAAAGTGTTCCCTGCTCAATGCCTTGGTGAAGATGTCTGCTACCTGGTCTTCTGTGCGGCAAAATTTCATACAGATGAGCCCTTTTTCAACATTGTCTGTGAGAAAATGGTGGCGCACATCAATGTTTTTTGTTCTCTTATGTTGAACTGGATTCTTGGCCATGTTGAGAGCACCGTTATTGTCACATAGCAACGGTATGCAATTAGAAAACAAACCAAAGTCTTCCAGCTGCTGCATGATCTGTAGTATTTGAGCACAACAAGAAGCATCAATTAGGTATTTAGCTTCAGCTGTAGAAAGAGCCATACAATTTATTTCTTTGTACCCCATGAGATCAAGCATGACCCCAGAAAATGTGTCGTTCCAGATGTGCTCTTTCTATCCACCAGATATTCAACATAATCAGCATTAGCATATCCAACCAAGTCAAAAGTATCTCCTGAAAAATAGACGAGGACCAGGTCATGCGTTCCCTTAGGATACCTCAAAATTCCCTTGGTAGCTTTCAAGTGAGGGTCTTTTGGGCCAGGTTCCAATCAATGTTCTGTCTGAAGGCCTAGAAACCAGGTGTCACACTTTGTTCCTCTCAGCTGATGGGAGTTCTTCTTGCATAGCAGCTATCCAGTTAATATTTTTCAATGTTTCTTTGATGTTCTTAGGCTCGGTTTGAGACAAGAAGGCTGAGAGGGCAAACATGTTCCTTTCCTTAGAACTAGGTTGAATACCAAAGTCTAAGGATGTGATTATATTTTGAAGGGATTTGAACTCTTTTGCTTCTAGTTGGATACTTGAACTTCAGAATTTAAAGGACCAGGTTCCTCCATATTTGAAACATCATTGACATCAACAAAATTATGACTTCCACTCCTTTATTTTGCATTAGAAGTACCTAATGCAGCATCAACAACCCTATGTTCAGCTTCAGTCGAGGTAATAGAGGGACCAGGTTCCTTTGTGCCTTTTGGAGATTATGCTGCATCTCCTTAATCACTTCGTTTGAATTGACTCATCAAATCAGTCTTTCCATCTGCAATATCTATAGCCTCATCATGAGCATTTGTAAATTCTCCATCTTCATCTTCTTTGTTATGTGACCATTTGCCACCACTGTTGAGAACAAAACATTTTGCATTCAAAGGCTCTCGGGTAAGTCAGCTTGGAATTTCTCCCAGTTCATAGAGAGAGTTCTCGAGAAGGGACCTGATCATGTATTTGTTAATCAAGTAGTAAGCAATGTTGAATGCTTCAGCCCACAAACCAGGTCCTCCATAACCGACTTGTTCAGCAAATAAAAACTCGCATGCCCCAATCATCTGTGCCATAACTCTGCATCATCATCAATAACACTTAGGCATGTTATATCACAACCATTCAGTAAATCAAGGTCTGCAACATAGACGTTCTTGAATCTTTTGGCTATCAATACCATTTCATTGGTTCTAAGATTGGTGAAAGTGCAAGATTTGGACAAGAACTTCACTTTATTTTTCCTGATCACATATTTGAGACACACTCAACAAGCTATATTTCAAGCCATTCACATAGTACATATTTTCAATTGCATGGGAGAGTGTTTTGTCAATTTTGCCAACACCAAGAATATAGACTTCTTGCAGTTTCTAAAGGACAATCTCCCACCTTAGAAGGCCTAGAGTGAGAAAAAATCATTCATTCTTCTAGTTTTATGCTTAGAGCAGCCATTATTCATGTATCATTTTTTGACTGCTACCTCTCTCTCCAGCCTGCAGACGAAATCAATGATTAGACCTAGGAACCTAAGCCAGCTTGGGTCCCATATAATGATAGAATGGGTGGATCAAACTTCTGTTGCCTATGCAGGCAGCACATATTTTCTTTTCAGGGAACCGGGTTCCTCAACAGTAGGCCTCTTTTCAACAAAGCCTTTGTTTTTCTGCAAAGTCTAAATTTTAGTTTTACAAAAGTCCTTGTAATGACCCGTTTGACCATAGTGAGTACACAACAAACTATCAGCCATGATTACATACTTGCTATGGGGATTATAGGAAGTTTTAGCCTTTTGGAACACGATTCCTCGCTTGTTTCTACCATTACTCTTGCATAGACATTATTACATCAGAGGACCAGGTACAATTAAGTGATTTATCAAGATCATATTTAACCCTTTTCAAATCCTCCTGAAGTTGTCTATTCTTTTCAAGCTCAGCAACAAGACTTGTTTTAACTTTCTTAAGCTCACTCTCAAGCTCAAGTTGAGCCTCACTAGCCACTTCTTTTACCCTTAGTATTGTCCATCCATTTTTTCATTTGGTTTTTCAATAAGTTATTTTCTCTAGTTACTTCTTCCACTTGTTCTTTCAAATCTATAATGAAAACTACCATATTATCCCTCTCTTATTCTATGTCACCAATTTCTTCTATTAAAGTATTTTTCTTATTAATAAGGCTATGATAGGCATCAATCAACACATTTGCTAAGGACGTCATTTTTTTCTTAGAGTAAGTTTTCAAATTTCTTTGAACATCAAGAAAAATTACCTCATCTTCCTCATTGTCCTCATCATCATCAGATTTAGCCATGAGTACAAAGATAGACTCATATTTTGAAAATCCATTGTCTGCAACCATCATAGATGTATCTCATTGGTCATCTCACCTTTCTGCTCGGTCGTCCACCGGGTGGGTTTATTTATCCATCCAGTTTCGAGTGTATTCTTGGATAGTTATAGTGGCCCATAGGCGCGAGATGTACCTTGTGGGGGGGGGGGGTCCCCTGGACATAGTCCTTTCAGGCAGTGGCCGTTTAGTCCATAGTCCATTGGATGGTCGGTGCAAGGCCAGAAATTGGAACACATTGATTCCACTCGTTCCCGTCCTTGCAGACATGAGAGGCTATACGGAGGTAATCCCTTGATTTTTGAGATTGTTGGGACAGACATCTACCCTTGGTTACGTTTGCCTATAACAAGAGTTCTCATGCGAGTATAGGCGTGCCACCTTTTGAGGCACTCTATGGAAGCAAGTGTAGGACTCCCTTATGCTGGGATGAAGTAGGGGAGAGATAGATTCTTAGGCCAGAGATTGTACAGGAAGATTCTTAGGCCAGAGATTGTACAGGAGACCTCTTCCTTCGGTCCGGTAGATTCACCGGAGGAATTTCCCAGTCAGCCAGGGCTTGTTTCACTATGTTGTCAGCAGCATCTCTTCTTTTGAACTTTTTGTCAGGGACTTGATTCCTATTAGCCATATTTTCAGTATTGGTTTTGTAATGATCCTGCTTATGAAGAGGACAGTCTTTAATAAAGTGTCCATGCTTTCCACATTTATGACAACAATCATTTCCTTTGAAATTCTTGTTAGAACTTCCTTTCTTTGGAATCCCACCATTTTTTGAAATCATCTTTTGGAACCTATGAGTGAGATACTCTATGTCGGATTCATCACTACTTGAATCCTTCTTGGCAGCCTTGAGAACCATGTTATTCTCCCTCCTAGACTCTCTTCTTTTGAGATCCTTCTTTCTCTTCATCTCATAAGTTTTGAGATTTCCAATAAGCTCGTAAATAGTTAGCTTGTACAGGTCTTTGGCTTCAGTAATAACATTAACCTTGCTCTCCCAGGAACCCGGTAGAACACTGAGTATCTTCCGAACCAACTTGTTGGTTGGAATGATTTCACCAAGTGAATAAAGCTCATTGATTATGGAGGTGAAGCGGGTATGCATCTCTTGAATGGACTCATCCTCTTTCATTTTAAAGAGTTCATACTCAGTTGTAAGCATATCTATTTTGGACTACTTTACCTGAATAGTCCCTTCATAAGCCGTTTGAAGAGCTTCTCAGATTTCCTTGGCAGATTCACATGCCGAGGTATGATTATACTCGTCTAGTCCAATACTACACACAAGAATATTCTTCTCCTTGAAGTTCTTCTCAACAGCTTTTCGGTCAGTACCATTGTATTCTTTTCTTGTCTTTGGAACAGTCTTTATTCCCTCTCTAATAGCCTTCATAGGGACAAAGAGACCATCACAAATCACGTCCCAAAGCTCGGAGTCTTCAGCCATAATGAAGTCATGCATTCTTGGTTTTCACCAACCATAGTATTGGCCGTTGAATCTTGGGGGACTATAGGTTAATTGTCCTTCCTCGAAGTTTGGTGGAGCAGCCATGATGAGGATCCTTTCTAGGTGTTAACCTTTTAGAAAGAACATGCTCTGATACCAATTGATAGAAACTAAGAGTCCACCAAATTGTATAGAGAATCAGATTCTCTATCAGTTCCCACGGTAAGCAACAGACTGTAAAACCAAATAGTATAGAGAACCAGGTTATCTGTCTGTTCCAATAGTAAATCAGCAGTAAATAAAGAACACGCGATATTTACGTGAAAAACTCCTTGTTCAAGGGATTAAAAACTATGACCTGCCCTAGTAGAATTTCAACTCCACTAAACCGAGCAAACTTGAGATGACAACCTATTGCAATCTAGGAATTAAACTCTTAATCTCTCACTCCTTACAATAATTCTATTGTAAGCCCTTTGTAATAATTCTATTACAAAGCAACAAATCTTGACTAACTCTAGTCAATCTAAAAATTAAACTCTTAATCCCTTACCCCTTACAATAACTCTATTGTAAGCCCTTTGCAATAACTCTATTATAAAGCAACAAAACTTGACTAACTCTAGTCAAGAAACTAAACCAAACAGTGGTTTAAATCTGTCCTACAAAGACACTTCTTAAAAGTAGTGTAGGATTACAAATGAAGAATAAAATAACAAAGACTCAACAAACCTAAGGACTTAAGATATCTTCAATCTTTGGATCTGGTCCTTGAGGTTGCAGCAGCTTTGTTCTTGAGAGAGGTGATGGCTAGCACTTGAGAGAATATTATCTTTTGATTTGCATGTGTTAGGGAGATGAAATCCCTTGTCTCATGTTGATAACATGTGTGTGTGATGTCATCAAGGGTGATGTAATAAAGTATCCTTTAGTTTGGCCTTAGCAAGCTACAATTGTGATGTTGTACTACTACCAGATGGTACAGTGCAGCAGCCTGTACGGCTGCAAATCTCCCCCCCCCCCCTCGCGAAAGAAACAAGGGTATTTGCATTTATATGCAGTTTTGGGGTTTCAATTGAAGTTACACCCACTTTACACAAAACTTTACAAGCCTACCTGTTTTAGGATTAAATTGAGACTTATCATGTTTGAAGTTAAAAAGAATAAAATTTGAAGTGCAATGCACTTAAGGCCAATTAAGTCTAAAGTGCAAAAATTGCACTTAAGATGCACTTACGACCAAATAGGTCTAGAGTACAACAAATATTTTCTTGCACTTAATTAAGGTCAAATAAGTCTGAAGTGAAAAAATTACACTTCAGACCTATTACTTAAAGCCAAATAGGTTTGAAGTGCAACCAATGATTTCATGCACTTAAGGCCAAATAGGTTTGAAGTGCAAATTGTGCAGAAACAAAAATTTGTTCTTCGGATTTTAACAATCAAATATACGATTTAACACCTAAATCTATTCCAAATAAGCTCAATTTGAAACATAACCTTCAAATATTATCAAGAACACCTCAATCATCAGTTTGCCAAAACAACAATAAATCTAATAAACTCATTTTGCAATTAAGAAAAAGAAAAAGAAGAAGAAACCCTAAGTAGTAGTAAAACATAAAGCGCCACAACAACTCACCACCATAAAACACCTTAAAATATGCTCACAAACACCATATAAATTTATCGTCATCTTTATTTTCACATAGAAGAAGAAGAAGAAGGGGGAGGAGGAGGAGGAGGAAGAGGAGGAGGAGGAGGAGGAGGAGGAGGAGAAAGGTGTTCGGTTGTCTAAATTTTGGTTACTAATTAAAAATAAATTAAAAAGTGAGTACAGATTAAATAGCGGCAATAAATAAGGCACTCCGTGCAATTTTTACGAAAGAAACAAAATGGAAAGAGTGAGCCTGTCACTCGATAAATGATTAATCTTTCTCATAAATATAACTCATAAAATAACTCATGCGTGCATTTCATGCGTATCACGTCATAAAATAGGTTATCATTCGATAAGTGATCAAATAAACTCATAATGAAAAACTTCCTATCGTATCCAAACTTAATAATCATCTAGTTCTTTGAAGAGAAAAGTATGAAGTATAAGTAGTATTAAAAGAATGTTTATTGACTAGGAAATTTAAATCAACCTTTTAACTTAACAACTGAGTAATATTCTATTATTTATTGCTTGCTAATTTATTAACTAATAAATAACGTATAGAGGCTGCCACACCCCAACCTTGGGAGGTGCGGCTGGCACCCTATGCCCGAAGGCCCGAGCGAACCAACCATGAGATATGATCCGAAATATAATAAGGCCCGAGCGAACCAACCATGAGATATGATCCGAAATATAATAACCTGCAGGTAGAAGAGCCCAACACGACATATATATATATAAACTAGGCCAACAAGGCTGTAACAACAGTATAACAGCTATCCAGAAGGCCGATAGGGCGATACGAAAAATATATATATACAATGACCGCTAGTCTGCAAGCCTCTAAGAGTGTAAGACAATCTCAACAGGGCGGGACAAATCCCCCGACATGCCCAAAACCACACATATACATCTGTAATAGTACCTATGGACTCAAAGTCAGCAACTCCGAAGAAGTGGAGTGCGAAACCCAACGCTGATCCTGGGGGTCCTACTGAGGAGGCACGCCACTCTGTCTATTCGAACCTGTGGGCATGAACACATCGCATAAAAATGCGTCAGTACGAAATATGTACTGAATATGTAGGGCGACAAGTGTAACATGAAAAATGTAATTAACAAGAGAAGAGACATAGAGATAATTTGAATTCTGAAACTAGCCTCGGTAGGAAACTAAAATTCAACATGGATATAAATGTATGCTCGTGACACCGTCGTTCACTATCGCTACTTATAATATATCACATTATATAATAATAAATCCCTCTGTGGGGCTATAATATCCATAACATACCCGGCCATAATAAAGGCTCGGTAGAATCGTACCCGGCCACGTGAAGCTCGGTAATCCCAACTGATCAGTGGTTACACAATATGTGTCATACCCGGCCGTCTATAATGCGGCTCGGTAATGAAAGTAAATACATACATATACTAAATCATAAAATATATAGGTGCAATGCGAAACCAACCTTAAAAGACGTATTATAAGAAGAGTCGAAGTGGTCTATCATCATTATTCCCCGACTATCATGGTTGTGGCTAAATATATTTAATTTTCAACTACGAGCCAACAAGTACTAAGAACATGAGAGTTGTGTATTATGAGTACCTTTGAAGTAAATGTTACTTATTCATGATTTATATGAACGTCGAAAAGAGAACGAGTAAAAAGGCTCTAGTTCTTTTTAAGCAAGGAACAAGGAAATCCGAGAATTCATAGATATCCTCTAGAGTAAGCAATCTATGAGAAAAGATCAGGTCTAAACATCTTTATAAGTTGAAGGTGAAATAACTCGAATCCGACGAGACAATTCGATAAACGTTTATTCGAATTCTAGTCATGCAGAAAAGTATAGCGAAAGCCCTACATACCTTGTCGATGGAGTTATATACTGTTTCCAAGACCTCAAAAGCCTTAGGAATGATTTCCTACATAATACAAACCATTCAAAATCAAATTCAAGCTCATAGCTTAAATAATTCTTCATTTAGACATTTACGCGAACAACTTGTGGCCATGAATTTGTAGACTCTTTTGTAGATTAATTTTCCCCCAACACACCACCAAATTTTACTTTACTACATCTCCTCATTGACATGATTCCATACATGTCTTCACATATCCAAATAACACAATAAATCCATATAGAACAGCCCCAACAAAATAGTAGTAAGTAGTACATTCCAAGTATGAACATTTTAATAAGTAGTTCTTAGATAGGGAAAGTTTTATAATTTTATGAGCAAAAAGAAACATGTGGTTTACTAATTTATTAATCTGCACAAGTAAACAAACATAGTTAATGAACGTTTCATGTCTTCAAAGGATGAGTTGTAATAAGACTAATCCTATTATTGGGACTAGAAAACGGATAGATTCAGTTGATAATCTGACGCAGATTAGGTCCCATGTTGCAAGAAACTTTGTTCTTATGGTAGAAGTTTACAAAGATCAAAGAGGAAGTTAAATCATACCTTATGTGACCAGAATTACTCAAAATTCGAAATTACTTCAAGGCGGAGTCTTGCTATGAAAAGTGAAACACCGAAGAATTCACGATTCCGAAGCTACCATGGTGTTCTCCATCTTGAGGATGACTAAATTGTTGTTATGCTTGGCTAGATGGATGGGAGAAATTTGAGAGGAAATCCCTAGGTTTTTGGTTCTGTTTTGGAGAGGATAAAACGCAGGGGTTATGTTTTAAAAATTGACTTAAATAAAGAAATTTTGACTAAACCGACTAGGCACACTGTTCCCGTAACAGTGTGCATCCCTGTACGAAAATGTTAATATCTCTCTACTCTGAAGTCGTATTAGCGAACGGTTTGTTGCGTTGGAAACTAGACTCATAGACCTTCGATTCGGTAGGTAGAACACACCATAACTCCCAGTATATTGAGAGAAAAGGTCATCAACATTTTATCCAAATTCCAGTGAAATTTAAACCCGTAACTTGCGCGCGATCTTTATCGAATTTTTAATCACAACTCAAATGACTTCCAATCTTAACGTATAACTATCGCATCATTTAAATATCTTATAGAAATTATCTTCCTATTGAATTATCCCATTTACAGCATGATAACGCCAAATACACAAGGTGTAACAGAGGCTCGAACCTTCAACCTCAATTTAGGTAGAGGTGCTTGACCAGCGAACAAAGAAGTGTTGCTTAACAATTATTTTGTTCATTTTTCTCATTTTCAAACACATTAATTCCATTTCTCTCTTCTTCTTTTTCTTGTTTATAAGAATTGCAATTGTTGGGCTTAAAAGTTTTGGCATTTAGTAGAATAGTCACGTGTCCACCTACTACACTGTCGATAATATACGTATTATTTATTCAGACCTAAAATAAAAGATACATTATTTATTGCTCTATACAATCTGTGACGCGGAGATTTAGTTCTGCCTAAAGCTTCTGTTGGTAGCGCCCCCCGAACACACACACACAGACGCCAGGTATGTTGACCCTTTTCTTTTCTTCTTCTACCCTTTGATTTTGGGGATTTGCTGAATCGCTATGTATGTCTCTTATTCTACTTCTATTACCTGTTTGATGAAATGCCAATTAGAGTGCTAATGTGAAGTGTTCTTCAAAATTTTAACTAAATAAATGTTGCTTTTAATGATGAATCTATTGGGTGTTCGTTGTCAAGTTATTATTTAAATTTTTTAGCTTATTTATCTAATTTCAATGATTTCTGTCCAACTATGTTTTTGGGTTTTTTTCCTCAATTGTGCTGATTTTTGTATGAGATACTTTTGAGATTCAAATGCTGACCAGTGGCTTGTTTTGATTAGCTTATTTATCTAATCTGATCTATTCCTTTCCAATGATATTTTGGGGTTTTCTCAATTGTGCTGATCTTTCAAGGATACTTTTTATTTTATCTCACACACACACACTTTTGAGGTTCAAATGCTAATAAATGGCTTGTTTTAATTGCAGATATCTTGATGCTTTGACCCCATTAATTAAACAAATAGTATTTAGGAACTTATAGTGTCACATTTCCCCAGCATATTACATATAATAGAAGAAAGGGAGAGGAAGTATAAGGGATTAGAGGATGTTGGCTAAAACCCTCCCACTTTCTTCCCCAATCTCAAAAGCCTCCAATTTTCCAGATTCCAACAGTCTCATTTTCCCAAAATCTGTTCCATTCATCAAATCCAATAGAAAAACTATTAACAACCCTTTTCAGGCATCATGTGTTAAGACTTCCTTGGAGTCGATTGTTGCACCTGAAATTCAATCTTTCCCTGCAGCCACCCGAGTGAAAATCCTTTCGGAAGCATTACCGTTTATTCAGAAATTTCGGGGGAAGACCATTGTAGTGAAATATGGAGGGGCTGCCATGAAATCTGAGGCTCTTCAAGCCTCTGTTATTGCTGATCTTGTCCTTCTTTCCTGTGTTGGTATGCGCATTGTCTTTGTTCATGGTGGCGGTCCTGAAATCAACCAATGGCTTGGTAAATTGGGAATCAAACCCAACTTTTTGAATGGCCTTCGTGTTACTGATGCCTCGACCATGGAGATTGTCTCGATGGTCTTGGTGGGTAAAGTCAACAAACATTTGGTTTCCTTGATTAACAAGGCTGGGGCAACTGCAGTGGGGTTATCAGGGATTGATGGCCACCTGCTAACTGCACGTCCCTCCCCGAACGCTGATCAACTTGGTTTTGTTGGGGACATTGCTAGTGTGGACCCTAGTGTACTGCGGCCGCTCATTGACAATTATCATATCCCAGTGATCGCCTCTGTTGCAGCTGACAAGACGGGTCAATCCTACAATATCAATGCAGACACGGCAGCAGGTGAGTTAGCAGCAGCTCTTGGAGCTGAAAAGCTAATCTTGCTGACAGATGTGGCGGGAATTCTGGAGGACCGTAATGATCCAGGGAGTTTGGTGAAGCAGATTGACATAAAAGGAGTGAAGAAGATGACTGATGATGGCAAGGTTGCTGGTGGGATGATCCCTAAGGTGAATTGTTGCGTCAGGTCTTTGGCTCAAGGGGTGACGACTGCAAGTATTATTGATGGAAGGCTTCAACATTCTTTACTCCTTGAGATTCTCACTGATGAAGGGGCTGGAACAATGATTACTGGCTAGAAAGCTATTGCGAATTGAGCAGCTTTTTTATGAAGTTTCAAATGGTTTAGCAAGATAGGTTTTTCAAAGCTCGAGACCTTTATGGTACTCTCTTATCAATATGTTGTCACTCTGCCACAAAATTTTGGTAGACAGACTGAAGCATTTGTCTGGGTTTCTGTTGTATTATGTTGGTAATGGTCCATCCTAATGGTTTTTCTTGTATGAATAAAGATTAAGTGGGTATTACTTGCATGTTGGCTTTGTGAAAGTTAGTTATTTCGTGTGTTCATATATTGAGAAAATCCTGCACCCTCACTCCAACTCCCATTTTTTGTGTGCTCTTGTACTGCATCCTCATTCCAATCCTCCTCCTCCCCCACCCCCACCCACCCCACCCAAAAAAAAAAGGAGACATAAATACTAGAAAAAAGATAGCTTATCCTGAAGAAGAAAAGAAACTAGAAAAATAATGGGTAAAGCCATAACATTCATCAAGATAAATGTGAATGATAAACTGATGATTGAAACTTTGAATGGATATTTCCGCCTGAAGGCATTATTTTCTTCAATATTCCACTAGGAGAAACATCTTTTCCTTCATTCACAGTTCACATCATAAACTTTTGTACTTGGGGAAGTCATTGGCCAAGCAGCATGTAATTTACTCATTGTAACTCTTTATCAACCTGATACCAAATCATAATAATGGTAAACAAACCACCATTATTTTCTTTTTATTCTGGCGATCTTTATGCGTCAGGGGAAATTAATGATTTGGCTGTAAACAAAAATTTCAGATGTTATTAGTGCTTGATGTAAGTATTAAGTAGTAACCATGTCCTGTTTTGTTATATTTGGATCTTATACCATTATGACTGTTTTTCTGTACAACAACAACAACAACCACAACCCAGTATAATCCCACAAGTGGGGTCTGGGGAGGGTAGTGTGTACGCAGACCTTACTCCTACCCTAGGGTAGAGAGGCTGTTTCCAATAGACCCTCGGCATCCTTCCCTCCAAGAACTCCCCACCTTGCTCTTGGGGTGACTCGAACTCACAACCTCTTGGTTGGAAGTGGAGGGTACTTGCAAAGGTTTATTTGTACAAAGGTTTATTTGTTTCCATAGTATTTCAGACTTTCAGTCCTTATCATTGTAGAAAGTCTCTGATTTGGTTTCTCGGGCAGTACACAGCTTTGAGTTGCTATAATATACTCATGGATGAATTTTGTGTCAAGTCACCATATGAGGGGCCTCTTGCTGGAACATTAATGGCTAGCTTGCCTTAAAACTTAAAGTGCTGTTCTGTACAAGGTGGACAACATCTGTGCACAGTTCTTTCACTTCTGGAATGCTCATACTTTTGTTATGTGCTTCACTCTCTTTCAAAATTTCACTGACTAAAGATATAATAAGCCAGTTTTGAGATGAAAGAGACACCATACCACACATTATTGTGACATTTTTGTCGCTTTGTAAATGCTAATTGGTGACCTTATTCAGGGACATTGATGCCAGAAGTCCAGCTCATCATGTTTTCAAGATATAGGGGGTCTAATGGTTTCTCCGGTTACTGGATTGATTTTCCTAATTTCTTAGGGTATACATGCACAAGTGTTTGCCGATCCTCATTTTCTGGGTTATATGCTTTAGTGTTAAGTAAAAACCTTCTCTTTTTTGATGAATGGTGTTAAGTAAAATTAGATTGGCTTTTCCAGGGATCATTTTTTTGAGCTAAATTGAGCTTGCTGTGTTATTAATTGTTTTGCATGTTGGTACTATTAATCTTACTTTCTGGTCTGTTCTGTGCTAACTTAAATTCTGGGTTTATTCTTACTTCCATGACATCAAAGTGTTTTTTGGACATCTTTTTATAGATCTCTTTGGCTGTATCCTCTTACCTCCAAATAGGCCTAATCTTGGTTTTGATAGGCATGGAATTTCATTTTTGATGTTCACTTGGATCTGAATTTGGTCATGTGGTTTAACAGCCATTCTTTTTGCAGGCTCACTTGTTGGTATAATGTATATGCTACTTGATTCTTTATGTTCATATCTAACTGGGAAAAACAAAGAAATTCGCAGTTCATGAATCAGCAAGAGACCACACATGAAATGAAAAGACTTGACCACAAGAACTACATAAGGCTGACCCTTGATACTGAGGCCTTATTCAGTCTAGTTTGATGAGGAATGCATTATTTTTACATGTATAGATTAGTGAATCCAGCAGCATGGTTCGACATGTCTGCTTAATGCAATTAAATTGCAGACATATGACATGCATTGAATTAGTATTTTCTTCATAGAATGTTAAAAGCACCAGTTAGTTGAACAAAATGTAACATTCTTTTCCAAAAATCCCATTGGCATCCCATTTAAAATAATGGCCCAGCACATGCTTTTGATGGTGCAATATACGTTGGACAATACTTGTGCAACGTATCCTTAACCTAAAATTGAAGCATCACTGCATCAGTCCACATTTAGTTTCCATCTGAAATCTGCTTCATTCCATTGCCTTCTAGCTTCTCTATTCATTGATTGTTTTCAGTTTGCTTTTTATGTCTTCCCCTCTCTATCATTTTCCTCTTTCATCTTCATTCCTTTGTGGTTTTCTTTCTCTGTATTTTAAGATGAAAAGAGTATTTAGTGAGCACTTGGCAAAGAAACCCTGAAGAGGCGAACAATTAGGCAACGCACTTCCACCATGTTGTCTTGTTCTTCATCCGTTCTCATCATCTTTCTCCTAATTGCAACCACGCACTTCAAAACTCTTCGCCCTATGAAGAGACGCTCATTTATTGGGATCTTGCTATGGTATTATTGATAAGAGATCCTGGATCAAGTGTGAGATAGAAGAGTTTTTCCTGTGATTTTGCTTCTCAGATAAGCGCGATATTTCACAAAGCATGGTTGTATTTGGTATTCTCTGTCTCTACTTCAGATATGGAGTATGTATTTGGATTTATTGTTCTTCCATGCAATTGATATGGAGATAAAGGAAGTAGATGAATCAAGTTTCCTCAAATTTTATGAGTTGTATAATTAGATTTTGAAGCCAGCGCACAATATGAATGTTGCAGCTGAAATGCATATTGGTTGCTCTAAAAGTGCAATACTGAATTTGATCTTTTATTTGACTTTTTTTTTTTCTTGACATCGTTGTATTTCCATGTTTGTGATACTGTTTGCGTCTTTTCTTTTCCATTTTGCTCACTCGCTTTAGAATTTGCTAATAATCTTCCACAATCTGGAGGTGCTGTTTCTCTTAGGAAAAATGGTATTTGCCCTGTAAAGGTAACTTATTGTCTACTTATCTTACACAATATCGATCACAGACACCCGCCCTGAGTCCATTCATAAAGGATTTAATCTGCTTTTCTATGAGTTCTTGTTTGATTATATGCTTCCGTGGATAATTGTATGTTGTGACTGCAAATCTTTGGAACTGTTATATCTGTGTTATAGTCTTATAGTTATCGTGCAGCTTATCATGTGAAAATGTTAGAAGAATATGTGAACTATGATTTTCTGAGACAACATATTGTTTAGGGTAAAGCATTCCTCATGGTTCCAGATCCCCTTTGATGTAGGGTAGAGATGATCATATTATTCATACATATCAAATGATATGAATTGCTACTTTAGATTATGGAACCGACACAAAAATAGTGAGATTAATCACCTTATCAAAAATTTGAGATTCATCAAATCCTTAAACGGTTCTCTTTATAGATATATGGCTATACGTATTGAGAATGAGCAGTATTGTCATATCAGATGAGGTTGTTCAAGTTGCACTTCTGGCTTTACATTGATAGAGAATCATTCCAAGAGTGATGAAAAAAAACAGAATTTTTTGTAGTACTGCAAGTTAGGGGAGATAGTAGTTAAAAGGTAAAAAATTCCATGTGAATAGCTGTTACTGAATCAAAACTTAATGTAGAAACAAGTATTAAACATTGATTAAGAGAACATGCAATTAACAGTTAGTGACAGCTTCCTGCATTGACAAACTAGCAAGAAGGTCCAGGTAATTGTTGCTTTGTTGTACTTTATGTTGATGCAGAATTGCTATCTTCTCTGTTTGCAAGTTGCTGTATTCAAATTTATATAGGCGGAGAGAAATAAGAAAAGCAAGAAACATGAAGATAGCCATTATCTTTTACCTTTGTTGGAATAAGGAAATCCTTATATAACTCTTAGATAAACTTGGTTAACAGATCATGCCAAATAACAGCCTGTTTTGCTATTTTGGCAGCCATTAAACGGTTGGCAAAGGCAATGTACTGGAAGTTCTTTCAATTACCACGGTCATGGGAACTTTTGGCCAACTACATGGTGTACATGTATTTGGGTGGAAATTACCTACCTGGTAAATTAACTCTTGCTTAGGATTCAGCACTTTCTATACATCCTATCCAGTAACCTGTAACCTAGATTTGTTGCTTCCTGGCAAGTATTCAACTGAATATAATCTTCCGAAAGAATCTGCTGTGTATCTGTTTAAGTTGACAACGAAATACATAAATAAGAGTCTACCGCAATTTCTCTTCTGATTGGGTGATCTGTACTGCAACTGTGTCTTCATCTTTGATCTTTGTTCCTTAATAATTTCTTCCGATGAGGTAATCATCTTGACCTTAGGCAGTTCAGAATAGTGCTGAGATTTCTATTTGCAAAATGAGATTTTGTCAGGAGATGGTGCCCCAATGTCATAGAAGTAACCATATCTTACATCATCAGAGAATGCATGCATTTTGTTGTCTTTGTAATTTCATTGAATTGTTGCCTGCCACTAGTCTATCTGGTGTTCCTGTCTATCTGGTGTTAAGACAGGGCGGTGTACCCTTGCAAGGATCATTCAAGTTATAAAGATGGTGATCAATGCTTTAGCTGCTTTTGCAATGATTTGGATATGGTATGTGACTAGAGCTGCAACTTATTCAACACCTTGATGATGAGACCTTAAACTTGTTATCTTTCAATTCTAATATTGCATGTTAAAAGATTATTATTTGAGCTCATTCTGCTATGGCCATCGTTGGGGTAATATGCATGCTGATTGCTGGGTGATCAGTGCTTTAGCTGCTTGTATACTGCTTGTAGTATGTTGTGTTTGCATTTTTAACTGTGGGTCTTTCACCAACTAATGATTCACGGCTGAAATGTAGAGATCTGGCTTTATGGCTTTTATACAAATTTGCACGATTACCTTCTCTTTTTCATTGATTGACTGACTGTTCTCTGAAAGAGATTGCACAAAGCTGTCCTGGATTACGCCCTATTGACCTGAGCAACTTGCGTAAATTGACAGACTTTGCAATCGGTCATCTTGTCACTGGTTGTAGAACAGTTGACAAGCTAAAACTCTGTCAGAATGCTTTCAGGTTTTCAAAATACATCATTCAATACAGAATGCTTTCTAAGTGTAGCATATGCAGTGTCCTTAACCATAATCTTTTGCTTGCAATATTCGTCATCATTTTCTATTGCTTTTTACTCTTTTCTTCAATGTCGGTTGCTTATGCCTTGAGAGAAAATTTGTCAAAGAATATCACCATACATTGCTACAAAGGAGGGTTGTTTCTTCGCATAAAAAGTTCTTCATTTTGAATATTGAAAAGATGTTTCAAAATACTTGGTTTCAAATTTCCTTCTCATATTCCTTTTGGGGAGTGGTTGGCTGCCCAGAATCATATAAGGTAGATAGTGCATACATTTTCTTTTGTATTTTACTTTTATTTTGTAAGTAAAAATAGCATATCCAGTTTGTGGAGAGATAACAGTCTTTTATGCTTATAGGAGTGGGTGTATACGGCACATTGTAATTTGTATATATAAGGAACGTCTCATTCTGTCAGATTAAATGAGCTGGATTTGACATAGTTCACACTTAACTCCTTTGATGAAATATCTACCTTTATCGAGCATGTAGGTACCCTTTCCATCTTTGCATGAACATGTATTTGAGTATGTCCATACATGAGATTTTAGCTCTTTGTAGTTGGCACACGCCATTTCACCTGCTCCTTAGCTTCATTTGTAAAACAAGTATTTGGATTTGTTAGAAACCGGAGAAAAGGAAATATCAGACGAAGAATAGGAATATGCAGGGGAAATGATTTTGCAGTTGTGTCTGTTTTTCAACTTTTCTGGCTTTCTATGTATTTACTCTCATATGATTCCTGAGTTGTCTTCCATGTTTGAAGGCTTATAATAGTGATTTCAAGCTATATATAGGATCCTCTCAGTAGCATTCTTGAAAAATGACAAAATAAGTGTTCTGTTTGAAGTCTTAGAATATGGTTTCAAGCATCATATAGGATATTATAAGTATGCATTCTTCGAAAAGTGAAAAAGAGCTATCCTTTTCAATAGTTTGTTCTGAATTCCTTGTACTCATAAATAGTAAAATTGAAAGTGGCATAAGCTTACTCTTAATCGTTATCAACAGCAACAACAACAACAACCTAGCAGGATCCCACAAGTGGAATCTGGGGAGGGTAATGTGTACGCATACCTTACCCCTACCCTAGAGGGTAGAGAGGCAGTTTCCGAAAGACCCTTGGCTCGAGAGCAAGAAACTCTTAATCTTTATCAATGGCAGTTATTCAGCTGTTGCTGCTTATGTTAGTAAGGTATTTGACCGCACATGTTCGTCACATTTTTCTTATTGTGTTTGTGTGGTCATAGGAAAATGTGTTATGGGTTCTGATTGTGCTTCATGGTTGCTGAATTCCAGTTGGTGTCTGCTACTTTATGCCTTGATATCTTATAAATCACCAGCATTCACACTGGAGTTAGAATTCTCGATTAAGCCTGCTAAATTCGGCTTAGATCAACATTTTATATTTTTGAGAGAACTAGCAAAAGGAACCTTGGATTTGTAATCTGAACATGCAGATTTTCTTTGCTTTCACTTCTAGGCCTCTTGTTTCCCCTTCATGTTTTTCGGGGTACTTGGAAATTTGGTAATCGAAAAAGGTCAATGAATTAGTGCCAGACTAAATGTCAAGGAATCAAAGTTTTTCAATCTCTTTATATGATTTTTACTGGTTTCACACAACACTGCAATGTCACTAAAGCCAAATGCTCAAAAAATTTGATTAGACTGGATTTGTCTTGGTGCCGCAACTTGACAAATGAAGCCCTGGATTTGATTACTGATAACTGCTTGTCATTGGAAGTATTGAAATTGTTTGGCTGTACTCAGGTATGCCCTGTTTAGTTTGGTAAATGAGAAACATACTTTGCTCACCGCCCCAAAGTTTGCCTGACCATTAAAGGACAAAGTTAATGTCCTACTTTTTTTCCTGTGCTTAGACTGCCAACAGTGATTGGTTAAATGAAAGGCACCTGCTCGTACCACAGAGTCGAAGACATTGGCTGTCTTTCTCGATTATGTAGAAATATAGGAATTTCTTGTGCTTGTACAATTTGATTTTGTGTTGTGACTTTGAGTTCTTTCCTAAACTTTAGGTTTCATCATCGGTCACTTTATCGAGATCCATTCATCTTAAGGTTTCTCCGAACTGAAGAAAGGGGCACCAAAAATTTGTTTCGTTGCCCCAGATTGACCATAAAATCTGGAGAATAAAATTTAAACTACTGTGGAATATCACAAAATGCCTGTGCTCTCAAGGTTCCTGTTATTTCTTTTGCTACCGTCCTTTTCTATATGTCCTTTAGCCCAGGGTCTATTGGAAATAGACTCTTTATCTTCACAAAGTAGGGATAAGGTCTGCATACACACTACTCTCCCAAACCCCACTTGTGGGATTATACTGGGTTTTTTGGTTGTTGTTGTTGTCATTGTTGTAAAAGTTTCCTAATACAGGTTATTTGTTAAATTCAGTGGGCGTAAATGCAAATAGATATGAAACCATTATTGGTAGTAGGCAGGTATTGTATTTGACTGTTCATCACTTCAGCTGAAATGCATAGGCATAGGAGTGCACCATACTACCTCCTAAATGCTTTTCACTTTGCCTTAATAGTTTCCCTTTGTAGTAAAAGGGCTCTTCTGAGAGCTAAGATTTCCAATTGCAACTCAACTCTTCAACTTCTTAAGAATCTTATCTAAGCATGGCATGTTGTTGGCTCGAATTTTCAGGCAAGCGATAGACAATGGATGCAATTTTTTGACACACTGCTATCTGGTTTAATAATAATACACCCCTTCGTGCATCTGTTGATATAACTGTCTTTTGCATAGAAACATTCATCTACATGCGCTTATTCCAGAATCAGATAGGTTCTTAGCCTATCTTATATTATTTCCAACATTACACATATTGAAAGATGTCACAACCTCACATATATAATTTCCAAGATTACACATATAGGTTCATTATTTCTTTCAATTTCTTCCTTTAAAATTTAAATATAACCGAAGTTATCATAAAACTTTTGGGACTGAAATGAAAAGAATGTGATAAGAGTTTCCTTGTTTAGTTTACAAAAGAAACGGATGATTGAGTAAGAAAGAATTATAAGATAATGCACATGACTTCACACCACAACAAAAAATGATCCATGTTTTTAAGTTTTATCCGACCTTGTCCATATTGTACATATTTTGAAAGCACTGGCAAATTCAAAGTCTGTGTTCTTACAACCATTGCTTCTAAAAGCTATGAAATTAAATCTGTGTTCTCAAAACCATTGTTTTCACTCTCTTCTTCTCACATCTTCTACATATGCTTCAAGGGGCTGTATATTTTCTGCTTCTCCTCTTGTATTACCTAGTTGCAATGTAAGAAAATTGAAGAAGAAGTCCATCATTGAAGACCATTCAAAGCTTTGCTTTTGAAAATGGGTTTTTTTGAGTTTGTTAGTTGTTTGGATTGGATGTTGTTCCAATTGATTGAAAATATCAAAAGGAGTTCAAAATTTAAATTTGAAGTGATTTGAATTAGATTTGAGTTAAATATCAGAAAAGACGCAAGGAAGAAGACGAAGTCAGTTTTTTGTATAATTATGTATAATAGTGTATATGAGTGTATAAACACATCTTATATACATTTATACAAGTGTCTGTAGACGAACTTCTTCCACGATTTTCAGTTGCAATTCTTGTTCAAAACCAGTCCAAATCTCCATTAAATGACTTCAAATTTTATATACAACCTCCTTATACTATTTCTAACAAGTCTAAATAACACTCACTCCAAATTTCTCGCAAAATCAAATTCGGAGTTTAAACCCACATATTTAAGCTTGTTAAAGATCTAATTTTCACCACCCAAATGGATTTGGTTTGTTGAACTAATATTTGAGTCACAGTTACTAATTCGAAAATTAACTTAAAAGCTTGAGAATCATTTTTAAAAATTAAATAATAATTTTGAGAACTTATTGGAGTTGAATATTGAATTTTAGCCTATTATTTTTGGGCTAGTTGGTTGTAAATTGAAATATGGGCTACAAAATTGAAAAGTAGGGAGCCTAGTTGTTCTAATGTGAAATTTTCCCATTGAGTAATTGACGAATTAGAGTACAAGTCCTAGCTACAATGTTCAGTGTGACCTCATTTGCTCCAATCTTGGGTAAGATTTACCAATACATCTACCTGTGGGTTGTAACAAGGTGCAGGTAGAATAATAAGCTGGTTGCACCCAAGCTAGCATGAACACCATCATCAAAAAACAAAAAGAGTGGTTGGGTATTAGGGGGTGGATTGGAGAAATGAAATGATTTCTATTAAGGCACGACCAATATCTAGAGAAAGTTTATGGGAAGAAGAGCAAACTTTCCTCCCGTTGTTAAAAAAGAATGATATTCTTTCCTACTATATTATTTACTTCCTTTAACCAAACAAGAAATAAATTGTTTTCTTTTTTATGCCCTTCAAATCCCCTCCTTTATATTAATTTCTCCATTATATATCTTCCATTCGACTTTCCCTTCTCTTTTTCCCCTATTTCAGGACAAAGCAAAAAGTGTAAGAATGAAGACTTAACACTAAATGGTTAAATGTATACAACAAAGAATTCAAAATTTAACTACTTTGATAAGAAACTTTTGTTCACCAATATCCTTAAAACATGCTGATGCATAACAAGATACCTGTCCCTAGGCAACTGACATATAGTACTTAGAAACTCTTTCACTAGGCGTACGCGTACACAAAACCTGAGAAAAGACCGGAGACGCTAGAAATGAGATATCTACGGCACCTTCTAATGGTCCAAAGGTATGCATCTAGATGACTGGAGGATCATCAGATGACACCCTTCTCAGGTGTGCTGGCTAGCCATATGCCAACATGAAATGCCCCTTTGGGTAGACACCAAAGGCATAAAGGCCAGAAGGAGATAGCCAAAAACTCTGTAAAGAGTGGACTCAAAGGATATGTCGGAGGTTGTTGTTGAGCTCCAACTTCAACAGCAGAAATCACAGCTGTAAGCATCCAGACATGAAAACAACAATAAATTCGCCAAGAAGGATGGAAAATGGAGTACTGCTTAACTTATGCAGCTATCGATAAAACAAGACTACTTAGACTTGAATTACTTTTTGTGAAAAAGTCTAAATTTGCCACTAAGCTATTGACTTATCACTTAACTTTACCTACTTAAAAGTTGGCAACAAAAAAATACTCTCATTGTCACCATTTTGTATCAAATAGCCCTTTTTTCTAACAGAATCATCTTTCGCTTTCATCATCGTCCACGTAGGGTACATGAATGACATGTGTAAAAATGAATGTTCGAGCCACTTCAGCCGAACAAAACAAACCAAATGACCCCTATCTTTGAAAGCATGTTAAATGACACAACTAATGCAAATCAGGTAACTACTCAACTTCTTGTTAAATTTTCTGAAACAACTTCCGGTCACTGACTTTTAAAAAGTTTTAGTGATTGTTTCACATGAAGTCATTTAAGAAGAAGGGTCATCCAAACAAGCCAACTAGGAAATCCTTTAGGGAGAAGCTAAGAGTTTCTTCTACCAATGACCTGTTAGATTTTTCTTTCTTCATTAGTCTTTTCTCTATGGATTTGTCGTGTTTGTTTCTCACCATGAAAGAGATATATCCTTCTTAGCCCTCGTTCCGTCTTAGTTGCTTTGTCAGTCATCCCCTTGTTCACTAAAAGAAAAAACAGGAAAAAAGAAACAAAGAAGATAAGGAAACTCATGAAGCTTTTCTGAAGTTTTAGCTTCAGTTTAACTGCCCTTTTCTTATGCTACCAAATTTGTGGGGCATATAAAACTAGAATCTAGATATAGAATTAAAACGTTATCATATAGTTACAGATTCTCCTCCAATTGGCCATGTTTGACAGCACCACGTAGGATAAAATACAACTGCTAGAACGGTCACAAAATGGAGATGAATTAGCGGACCACTAGGGCAATGCAAAACTAGTAAGTACAAAAGATGGCATCACTTGTTAATAGTGAAGTAGAATTTCTCATTGAATAACAGAATAATTAGGAATCTGATGTACAGTAACAAATTGGATGAATAACAAATTGGATGAAGGATAGTGCTACATATTGTTACACTAGCAAAATTCAAGCTATTATTTTCTTTTGTCAATACCGCTTGTACAATTTTGTTGTTCTCATCTTGCAAATTGGCAGGACATGTAAAAAGGCACCTTAATATCTTCAAGACAAGAAAAAGTTAGTTTGCTTACAGGTAAGGTTGAACCTTCTGCAGCATCTTTTTTCCTAGAAATCAATTATTTGTGTTTGCACTCACTTCTTTGTTTTGGTTACAATTACCAGTTTATTCCAAATTGCAAACAAAGTTATACATAATATTATTGGAATACTGATCTTAATAAGACTGATATCATCCAGCTAGCCGTGAAGATGTCCCTGTGCAATTTGTAACTGTTGATAGTTTTAGAAGATAATAAATACTACCTTTTACAGGTTGGTGTCAGTTCCTCGGAATTGATTTCCATAGCATCTTGAACCCCTTAAACTCATGGAGAAACTGTCTATGGTGAAGAGATGGGAACCATATGATAAAAGAAGTTACTTCCACTCCTTTGGTAGGCTAACTTCTGTCTCTTAGTACATAGCAGTGTCCTACAGAGGCCCACAAGTAGGTAGTATCGGGGTAGGATTCATCTGATCAGAGTCTTCAAGGAATAATATAAGTCAATAAGCAGAAAAAAGATATTAAAAGCACTCCTCTAGCTCACCCCATGAACCCCTAGCCAGAATTGAAGTACACAATGCTGCAAGATGTTCAGTTTTCGTGCTCAGCGTCCAGAATGAGAACTTTTCTGCTGGCATTCCAAGTCAAGATGTAGCCAACCTTCTTAAAGACAAGCAACCTTTTTTTAATTTTGGAGAATAATAATGGAAGAACAAGTTTCATATTGGATAAGGGGGCTTGTGCACCAACCTCTTTAAATGTGTCAGCAAACAACAGCTGTCAAAGATGTGAAGGAATTTCATTAACTCCATTTGATCAATTTGAATTTGTGCAAATCAGTTATTTGTCCTTTACTCAGATGGCAAGGAATGATACAGATTTTTGAGGCAGGAGAGTATACATTGTTTTGGAGACAAATGATACTGATGCTAGTACTACTGAATGAATTTCCTCAATTTCATATGATCAATTTGAAGATTTTGGAGAATCATTTATTTGTCCTCGGATGGCCAAAGATGAAAGATTTGATGCAGCAGAGTTTAGGTAGTTTAGGAATCAATACCGAAGCTAATTATTAGAATGTAAAACCTGACTGAATCATCTGTGAAAGAGAACTATGATGTACAATGATGCAGGTTGCTTTCTGAGAATGACACATTCACATGATTTGAAACTGACAGACTAGTGAATAGCCTAGAGTAATCAGCAGGAAAAAGACGCTGAGCTCATCAAGTTGACAAAGGAAAATTGGAATCCAAGTATAAACAGCGATAATTATATTGGTCCTTCTGCCTAGCAAGATATCCGAATCTTTTTACTTCAAACAGAAGCTTTCATCCCCCGCTTCGCCTATCTTCAAAAAGCGATGTCGATAAAACTCTTTAAAAGAGATCCGCTTCTCTGCAGATATAGGAAGATCTATCAAACTTAAATGAAGTAGGAAGGCAATACAAATGATATTGATTACAGGAATCTGCAGACCTGGGTCGATAGACAATAGTCTCGAGCATAAGTCAACAGAATCAGGGTGCAACTGAGGAATAATCAGCTCAGAGAAAGGAAGACACAGAGACGCCTTGATATTCTGTAGTATCTATATTAAAAACATAAATAATTGATAAGTGGACTAACGAACATATGGAGGCCTCTGCACTGAAGAAAATGTTGTTACCTGAACACTAGTCCTACCACGGAAAGGAGGGTAACCATTAAGTAGTTGAAACAGAATTGCACCAAGACTCCACATATCAACCTATTCAGAAGAATACGCATCAGCTTGTCTCATCTGTGTTATATAGTTGTATTAACTAGTTTCTTACCTTCGCATCATATTTTTGAAATTGAAGAATTTCTGGAGCCATGTAAAAAGGGGAACCACAAACGGTTTCTGCAAAGTCGTCCGGATTTAACATTCTGCTCCAAGAATAAAAAGATAAAGAGATAGTTAATGATGCCAAGCATTTTAGCTTCCCTGTTTCCGAACTCCATATCAAGTTCCTTTACCTTGAGAGACCAAAATCAGCAATCTTAAGAATCGAGTCATTCTCCAAGCTAGATAAGAGAATGTTCTGAACCAGAAATGAACTAAAATTAGAACATTTCCAGACACAATAAAAATTAAATAAATGAGATGAACATTATATTTTGAGCATAAGTATTCAAAAGTGAACAAAATTCAATAAGAGAAAAATGACGATAGAAACTTGCAAAAACAAAAAGATTACCAGGTAGGGAGGACTTGTGAGTCATACGGCCTACTTGTAGATTTATTATGCGGTTGTACTAAATTCTGTAGGTTCTATGTTAGTAAACCTTCTTCATTTCTTCTCGTAGATATATATCACCATTTCTACTTCTCCTTTTGACACATTTTTTCCGACTTTATGCATTTTCATGCTTCCCCGTTCCCTTCTTCAACATATCTCAAGAATTAGGCCCCATTATCTCTCAAACTTCATTTCCCCTTTTGAGACCTTTCCCTAGGTTACATGGTTTTTTCCCTTCAATTTAAAAACCTGAAGTACACCTAGCATTTCTAAATTACATGTGCATCATAAACATTCAGCTCAAGGCGATGAAAGGGCTCTGAATATCAGCTCAAGACATTAATAGGAGTTTGAAATGCTAGTTGAAAAAAACACATTTCAGACAAATAATTTAGTGCAAAAAAGTGAAAAAGAAAAGCTAAAACTATTCAGCAATCTGATTCCAGCATGCATTTGGTGGACAGATTAGAAGGAAAGAAACTTTAGATGTTTTGAGGATACAAGTAATTCCATCCAGAGGATAAAATTAAATTGTATATTACTTTTCCTTTTTTGGTGTAGAGAGCTCTGTAAATGATTGTGAATCCATACTTGAAGTCAGAGAAATCACTGTAAGTTTTTTGTAGGGGGATATCAAAAGTTTTGTATCTATTCATCAGCACAATCATTGGAAAATATATATGAAACATGTTACCAGTTTCAAAGACTATTCAGCAACCTAAAAATAAGCTTGGTTCATTTGGAAAAATGATTCAAGCATCAGGTTTCATCCACCTCCACGTGGGACTAGCTAAGCTCTAAGTGATAAGCAAAATTGCATAATGTTATATTGCAATAGCAAATCGAATCAAAGATGTATAAAATGTCTTTGGGTGAAAAACAATCTGAGTATACTTCTAGTCCTAGGTGTTTTAAATTAGTTGATAACACTTCCGGTTTTAGCAGTGTGTATTGAAATGTATTTTGTCTATGAAGACACAAAAGCTTGTACCTCTGGCTTCAAGTCACGATGGATAATTCGGTGTAAGCTTAGTACCTCTAGACCAGCTCCTACAGTATTGCAATCAAAATGGCATTAGTTGTACAAGATTTGTGAAAGGACATCTTGGTATAAGAAAAAAAGCAGAAAAAGGATTCTGAATGAAAATTTACCAATCTGTTTCATAAATTTTATAGCTACACATTCTCGAACTCTTCCATGATTTCGGATATAAGAAGCCAGATCTCCTCCAGCACAAAACTCCAAGACAAGGAAAATACAGTTTTCAGCCTGAGGGACAGATCAGTTGTGTCAAATTAAGAACTGAGGGAGAAGCACATCACTAGATTTTCTGATGGTTATGATTGGATCTTTTGGTCTGAAGCATGAAACTTATACAAAGATTATACTACACCTTCTGCCTAATGAGTATCAAACTTTGCAAGTTAAGCTTTTTAAGGCAAATGGATATAAACAAGCCATGCACTGATGCATGTGAAGAAGAACTTCAAAGCTAAACCCTCCAAAACCCCGGGAATAAATTCTTTAGGGTCACAGCTTTTACTGTATCTAGTGCATAAATTATGAAGCACTACTTCATCTTACGACTAAAAGCTATGACGCTATAATTTACAGCTGAATCACATGCTCAGAGTGGATAATGACGCACAAAAGAAAGTAGAAAAGATAAAAGTTTTTCCTTGGCCAATCACATCTTTGGATATTATGCACCCAATTTAACTTTTCCACTTTCCTATCAACACCTTCCAGACATGGTGCTCTTTGCGAAAGCACCTTCTTTATAAAGGTTTTTAATTTCCAAATTAGAAGAGAGATGGAGAAAGACCACAATTTTTGGTCTGAGTTTATCTCTTTTTTTGCACAAAATTACCCATCCAGGCATCCACTATTGCTCATTAAAAGATCATAAAAGAAACAGAATTCTAAGGGATCCAGTGAAATTTCTCAGTCAAAATTGTTCTTAGCCGTCAACCCCTTGCTACCCAAATATCAATGCTTGAGCTTACTTGCTCAATTTGTCAGAATTCTAAAGTTAAGACAATTGTTCAATTATTATAATTTGTTTTTGGGATAAATGAGAAATCAGTTGTTTCCATCTGGAGCCACCCCTTTACCCTTCTCCACATAAATACCAAACTTGATTCACCACCAAAATTCAAACGTAGCTGTACTCATTTGCAGTTGAACCTCTCTCTCTCAATCCAATTCCATTAAAATTGTGTAGAAAATCATAAAGTTATTTGGAATACTCAATTATAGATAACAAAAAAAAAAAAAAAAAGATAGCACAAACCTGAAAGATATCGAAAAGGCGAATGATGTTAGGGTGATTAACAGAAGACAAGAAGGTGAGTTCACAGTCCAAGCAATTTTTGAGTTGGCGAGTGAGGTTGAGGAGGTTGATTTGCTTCAACGCCACCACTTTTCCGCTTGTACGGTGCTCCGCTTTCCACACCGTCGACGACGAGCCTCCGCCGAGCCTACACGTCAGCGTGTACTCTCCGACCGTCCGGTGATCAGCTTCCATTGTATTCTGTGTGTGTGTGTGTGTGATTTTTAAAAAAAAAGCAAACTCTGTGTGCGTGTATGTGTGTGTTTTTTTTAAAAAAAAAAAAGCAAACTGTGTGTGTGTTTATTCTTTGGCTTTGGGAAATTTTTTAGAAGAGGTGCCGATGCTTTTTGGCCTTTT
Organism: Nicotiana tabacum; assembly: GCF_000715075.1. Classification (NCBI taxonomy): domain Eukaryota; kingdom Viridiplantae; phylum Streptophyta; class Magnoliopsida; order Solanales; family Solanaceae; genus Nicotiana; species Nicotiana tabacum. The sequence goes on along the minus strand of NC_134090.1, from coordinate 32,261,820 downwards.
TTTTTTGTTTTTTTTTGTTTTTTTTTTTGAAATCCACATCAAACAGTTTTCAAAATCATTTAAAGGAAAAATATAGAAATGAAATTCAAGTTTAAAAAGAGTTTATGGAATTGGGATTGAGTTTTGACATAAATTTTTCTTGAAAACAAAAAGTAAAAAATTGTCAGCAAAAATTGATATTTTCCTTGAAATATACCTTTAAACTAGTGTTTTAAAAGGTAGGAGCGAGATCTTTAAAAAATTTAATTTTTAAATTAATAATATAACATTATAATAGGCAAGGATATAAAAAAAATGTAATAAAAGTTCATGAAAACGAGAAAAAATTAAAAACACTCAAAGAAAATAAAATATCTAACATGTTTTGTAAATATAAATAATATAATACTGTTAAAGTTATTATGAAATATAAATCAACTATAATTTTTAAAGATATTATCAAACTACACATTTTTCCTCCCAAAAAATAAATACTCAATAAAATTGTCAATGTTATAACTTAAAATGTTACTCCTTCGTGAATAAATGCAAATTTACTTTTAAATTACAAAACAATAAATATATTGTTATAAAATATAACCCAAAATAACAATATAGAACAAGCAAAACAAACTAAGAGATATAGATAGAAAGAGAGGAAGAGAGATTCTTATTTCTTCTTCAATTGTGTATATTTTCCTATCTATTACAAGGCCTTTATATAGGCATAAAAAGTGAAGAAAATATGTCATGGAATATGTCATTGAACATACAAAATATGTCATTGAATATGTCATTAAGCATTTGAGATGAAGATCATGGAAGAAGAGTAGACATCCACCATAATGTGATATTTATCATAATACTCCCCCTTGGATGTCCAAAGATAATGTGCCTCGTTAAAACCTTATTAGGAAAAAAAACTCTATGAAAAAAAATCCTAGTGAAGGAAAAAGAGCACACATGTTTAGAAATACGCCTTTTGGTTACCTCGTTAAAAACCTTGCAAGGAAAACCCAGTGTGACAAAACCTTGTAAGGGAAAAAGAGTACAACGCGTATTAACTCCCCCTGATGAGAGCATCAACTCACATCCTTGAGTCTTCGCATCCCAATTTTGTACACCAGTTTCTTGAAGGTTGATGTTGGTAGAGATTTGGTGAACAAATCAGCCATATTATCACTTGAATGAATTTGTTGCACATTGATATCACCATTCTTTTGAAGATCATGTGTAAAAAATAACTTTGGGGAAATGTGCTTTGTCCTATCTCCTTTTATGAATCCTCCCTTCAATTGGGTTATGCATGCTGCATTGTCTTCATACAAAATTGTGGGTAGTTTTTCACACTTCAAACCACATTTGTCTCGGATAAGATGTATTATAGACCTCAACCAAATACATTCTCAACTTGCTTCATGAATAGCAATTATCTCAGCATGATTAGAAGAAGTAGCCATGATTGATTGCTTAGTTGATCGCCAAGATATGGCAGTGCTGCCACATGTAAACACATAACCTGTTTGAGATCGAGCCTTATGCGGGTCAGATAAATACCCAGCATCGGCATAACCAACAAGATCGGGATTGCAATCATTGCCATAAAATAAGCCCATATCGGTAGTCCCTTTTAGATATCGCAATATGTGTTTGGTCCCATTCCACTGTCTCCTTGTAGGAGCAGAGCTATATCTTGCTAAGACATTAACCGAAAAAGTTATGTCAGGCCTTGTAGTATTAGCAAGATACATTAATGCACCAATTGTACTAAGATATGGTACTTCAGGACCAAGAAGCTCTTCATTCTTTTCTTGAGGTCGAAACGGGTCCTTATTCACAGCAAATGATCGAACAATCATCGGAGTACTTAATGGATGTGCTCCATCCATGTAAAACTGTTTCAATACCTTTTTAATGTAGGCAGATTGATGAAAAAAAATCTCATTTGTCAAATGTTCAATTTGCAAACCGAGACATAATTTTGTCTTTCCGAGATCTTTCATCTCGAATTCCTTCTTTAAATAATCAGTTGCCTTTTGGAGTTATGTAGGAGTTCCAATAAGGTTTATGTCATCAACATATACGGCAAGTACAACAAATTCCGATGTTGTTTTCTTTATAAAAACACATGGACAAATGACATCATTTATATAACCCTCCTTTAATAAATACTCACTAAGACGGTTATACCACATTCTTCGTGATTGCTTTAGACCATACAAAGATCTTTGCAATTTGATTGAAAATGTTTCCCGGGAATTTGAATTCTGTGCGTTAGGCATTTTAAATCCCTCGGGATTTTTCATGTATATCTCATTATCAAGTGAGCCGTAAAGGTAGGCTGTAACTACATCCATTAAATGCATGTCAAGCTTTTCATGAACAGCAAAACTAATGAGATAACAGAATGTTATAGCATCCATAACAGGATAATATGTCTCTTCATAATCGACATCAGGCCTTTGTGAAAATCCTTGTGCAACAAGGCGTGCCTTATATCTTTGTACCTCATTTTTCTCATTCCTTTTGCGTACAAAGACCCATTTGTAGCCAACAGGCTTACCACCATTAGGTGTTTGGACTACAGGCCCAAAAACTTCACGTTTTGCAAGTGAACTTAACTCTAATTGGATTGCTTCTTGCCATTTTGGTCAATCAAGTCTTTGTCGACATTCTCCAACAGATTGAGGTTCAAGATCCTCATTTTCTTGCATAATGCTAGATGCAACATTATATGCAAAGATGTAATCTGCCACTATATCCATTCGATTCAAATTTGTCTCAATATCGATTGGATTTATTGATAGTTCCTTATTTTCTTGAGTCTCAGGCTCATTGATTTCCTCATGAATCTCAGGATTGGTTAAATCGTGAATTTCTTTATGAGACTCTTTCGTAGTGTCATCTTGATCATTTGTTTTTCTTTTTCTAGGATTTCGATCTTTAGAACCTAATGGTCTGCCACGTTTTAGGCGTGCTTTTGACTCATTAGCTATGACACTAGAAGATTGTCCAATAGGGACATCAATATGGATTGGAACATTCTCTGCAGGGATATGTGATTTTGTTATCCTTTTCAAATCCGTAAATGCATCTGGCATTTGATTTGCTATTTTCTGCAAATGGATAATCTTTTGCACCTCTGTGTCACAAATAGATGCACGTATGTGGATCAAGATGAGACAATGATGTATTTTTCCACAAAATTTCACGTTTTGTTTCACTAATTTCTCCCCTTAATTTTGGGAAAAATGCCTCATCGAATCGACAATCTGCAAAACGAGCAGTGAACAAATCTCCCGTTAATGTTTCAAGGTAACGAATAATGGAGGGTGATTCAAACCCAACATATATTCCTAACTTTCTTTGGGGACCCATCTTGGTGCGATATGGGGGTGCTACAGGCACATATACAGCGCATCCAAAAATTCTTAGATGAGATATATTAGGTTCATGACCCAAAACTAATTGCAACGGAGAATATTTGTGATAATTTGTCGGTCTGAGACGAATTAGCATTGCTGCATGTAAAATGGTGTGACCCAAACAGAAGTGGGCAACTTCGTTTTCATGAGTAACGGTCTTGCTATCAATTGCACACGTTTAATTAAAGACTCTGCAAGGCCAGTTTGAGTGTGAACATGAGCTACAGGATGTTCCACTTTTATCCCAATTGATAAGCAATAATCATTAAATGCTTGGGATAAAAACTCAGCAACATTATCAAGTCTAATAGACTTAATTGGATTATCGGAAAATTGTGCACATAATCGGATTATTTGTGCCATTAATTTTGCAAACGCGAGGTTGCGAGATGACAATAATCATACATGAGACCATCTAGAGGATGCATCTATTAAGACCATAAAATATCTAAACAACCCACTAGGTGGGTGAATAGGTCCACAAATGTCCCCTTGTATACGTTCTAAAAAAGCACGGGACTCAATCCCAACCTTTGTTGGTGATGGTCTTATAATTAACTTGCCTTGATAACAAGAAGTGCAAGAAAATTCATTATTTAAAAGAATTTTCAAATTCTTTAATGGATGCCCATTTGAGTTTTCTATGATTCGTCTCATCATAATTGATCCAGGATGGCCCAATCGATCATGCCAAAGTACAAAAGTATTGTAAGCAGTAACCTTTTGGTTTAAGGTAGAATGTGCCTCAATTGCACTAATTTTTGTCCAATACAGGCCACAAGATAAAGATGAGAATTTCTCAATAATTCTTTTCTGGCCAGAGACATTCTTGGTAACGATGAGATATTCCATATTATTCTCATCTATTGTCTCAATATGAAATCCATTTTTGCGGATATCTTTAAAACTCAACAAGTTCCTCTTGGACTTGGAGGAGAACATTGCATTCTCAATGATAATTATTGTTCCCATAGGCAGAGTTATAGTAGCTCTTCCAGAGCCTTCAATTGGATTACTACTGCCAGAAATTGTAGTAATATCTGCCTTATACATACTTAAATGAGAGAAATATTTCTTCTCTTTGAATATTGTATGTGTCGTACATGAATCAATTAAGCAAATATTTTTATAATTGAACTTTGATCCAAGTTTGCTTTGAAAGATATCCATATTTGCTTCTCATAGTTTGACATACAAAAGAAGTATATGAATAAATATTAGTATTTTGAGAGAAAAATGGAAAAGAAATAAAGTTAAACCAATAATTCAATAGTAGCCTTTAATGCATTTTGTGGCAAATTCTAATTATTATACAAATAATTACGCAACAAATAATACAAGTACACATATGACTAATACAACTACAACAAATTTATTTACGAGTATAAATTATTTGCATTTTCCTACACATTGTATGAAACATAATTGATCCGTGTAAGAAAAGAACATACTCATAAAAAAAATTGAGGGTGAAGTAACAAAAGTTGTTCCAGGGTGCTTGTAAACCTTTTCTTAAAGAGAATTAAAGCAATGTATAGGAAAGTTAAAATCGTTAAAAGATCATTGAGACTAGAATACTAATTAATAGGATATTACTCATTGTTTGTGAAATTTATAAAATTTCGGAAAAAAATATTCTTAAGAACTACATAAGAAGAATTATAGAGTGCAATAAAATTGATTTCTTATTTGCAATTCATTGTTTCATTCAGCCACAAGTAGAAGAGAAATCAACTGAGAGTACTTTGTGAAGCCTTTCTCTCGGTACTGCTGTTGTAAGACTATATTGGAAACATGAAACGTTGTATACGTTTTTTCAAGCATATCATAGTCACTGATATTATCTCCACAGAGTTTCAATTTGGAAGTAATTCTAAACATAACAGAATTATATTCAGAAACAGACTTAAAGTCTTGGAGCCTAAGATGAGCCCAATCATATCGTGCTTGTGAAAGAGTGACCAACTTTAAGTTGTCATATCTTTCCTTTAAACCATTCCACAAAACAAATGGATCTTTCACTGTGAGATATTCAATTTTCAACCCTTCATCAAGGTGATGACGCAAGAAAATCAAGGCCTTAACACAGTCTTGTGTAGATGCTTTATCTTTATCTTTAATGGCGTCTCCAAGACCCATTGCATCTAAATGAATTTCAGCATCCAATACCCATCTCATATAGTTCTTGCCCGAAATTTCAAGGGCAACGAACTTTCTTTTCATAATATCAGACATTTAAAAAAAATACAAATTTGAGAAAAATTATACCTTAATTTTCTCAAAGATCTTCTTTAGATGGTAGAGCCTCGTGCTGATAAAGTGTTATAAAATATAACCCAAAATAACAATATAGAACAAGCAAAACAAACTAAGAGATATAGATAGAAAGAGAGGAAGAGAGATTCTTATTTCTTCTTCAATTGTGTATATTTTCCTATCTATTACAAGGCCTTTATATAGGCATAAAAAGTGAAGAAAATATGTCATGGAATATGTCATTGAACATACAAAATATGTCATTGAATATGTCATTAAGCATTTGAGATGAAGATCATGGAAGAAGAGTAGACATCCACCATAATGTGATATTTATCATAATATATATGATGATTTTGAGAGATATAAAATTAAGTTATGAAGATCTAGTAAGTAAAGATATAAATTTTGGTTATCTATTTTCAGAAGAAATATTCAAATGATATTCACCCTCACAATTCTAAACAAGTAAATATGCAATATTATGATTCGTTATTTGAGTTATTCAAAACTTCATATTCTTATAGATGAAAAGTACTTTAATTATTCATGTGTTAGAGAATTTTGAGAGTCAATAGTGCTAATTAGTGAATTTGACTCATTATTTGCATAGGAACTATTGGAGAGCTTCGAGGTTGAGTGTTATGAGTGTTCAAAATGCACAATCGGACACTTAAAGCGTAAATCACATGAAACTAAGCCCCCACATGAGCCTCAAGGCTTTTCAATAGTATCCTGCCATGGGACGAGCTCCGGCGAGTCTAAAAAAAACCTTTTAAAATATTGCTTTAAACCATTATTTCAATATCTCATTTCTAAGTTAAAATTCAGAAGTTTAGTATTTACAATATTAATAGTTTGTGCTTAACTTTTAGTTCAAACAGTTATTTTGGTGATTTATTGTAAAAAAAGTCTCAAAACTCTATTTTTGGACCTTAGAAAGTGCTTTAGAAGATAAAATAGATCTTTTTAATTTAGTGTTATTCGATCAAGTTGGTAATTGGAGATTGTTTGTTTTGGTACTTAGAAGTTATGTTTCAAATTTGAGATCATTTGGAGTAGATTTTAGGTGGTTTGATCGAAATTGAAGTTGCAAATTCGAAGAACACTTTGTTAAAATAACTTAAAAAAGGTATGCCAATTTGATAGATTTCAATGAACAACTTAACATATAGGTAAGAAAAATACAGTATCAACTCTACCGACCCGATAGAGAAATACCTAAAGAGCATAAATATGATAATCCGGTAGACTTCAATGAACAACTTAACAGATATATAGAGTAATAGTAGCATCGACCCTACCAATTTGGTAGAGAAATCCTAAAGAGCAAAAGTATGATAATCCTATAGATTTTGTTAAACAATTTAATCCGGTGTTATCTACCATATTCAAAGTATGACGATCACATGATAAAAATAATAAAATAACATATTTGTTCTAAACCAAAACTCTTATCTCAATATTTTAAGAAAGCCAAGGATCAATTCAACAAATAAAAGTTTATCGAAGTTTATTTAGTATAAAATCATATATATATATAATACTGTTTTAGTATATTTTATTGTAAATTTAATACATCAAATATCTACCCAAAAAATCATAACAAAATAGCCACATTATAATTCCAATCTTAATATAACTTGTTTACAAATAAACGACTTAGTACAATAAAATAATTTCATGTATAGTAACTCAAATTTTTAATTTATGGCAATAAAGTTATAAACCTTTTTATGACAAAAAATTCAATCAACTTTGCTTAATTATCACAAGAAGTTTCGGAACAAGTTTTTTAAAACGAATGTATCATTGGTTTGAGTTAACTATCATGTACGGATGGCGTTCGAGCAGTTCAAATTGGATATAAAATTTTCGGTTTGGATTTTTGATTTTCAAATTGAAGAAATGACAATCCAAATAAGCTTGGATAGGATCCGATTTTTTAAATTCGGTTTTGGATTAATCGGTTTGGATATTTCGAGTTTTTGAATTTGAGCTTATATGTTGAGTTGTTTCTTCTTCTTATAAAAATAAACATCCAAATGAAGTATTAATATTAAATTGCCCAATAAGTTCATTATTCTCACTGCAATTATCCAAATAAAGTATTCAAATAATAAAATCATTATAAACAAATACAACAAAGACATTTATAACGCTAATAATAATGAGCTAGATAAAACCACGTCCAAATAGAACGTATTCTGATAGTAACTTAGTAATTAATATTGAATATAGGATATAAAGTTTAATAGGTAAGATATTGGACTTATTAATATTGGCATATGGATAACTGGACTATTGTCTAATGGGAAGCACTAAATATAAAGAATAAAAATTTTGAATTTTCGGATACCCAAAAATCTGAATTAGAAAATCCAACATCCAATCCGAAATTCAAAATTTTAAAAAAATTAAATCCAATAATCCAGTCAATAATCTGAAAATCCAAATTAAAAATTCGAATTTTGTTATAAATAGAATTGTATTTAAGGTGAATGTCTATATTAGAAATTATAGGGATTTTACGTAGTGGCTAAGTCACTCTTTCCCTATAAATAGAGGGGTCCTATTCCATTGTAATTCATCTCAAAATCAATAAGAATCCTCTCTCTCTCTCTCTCTCTCTCTATTTTTCTCTGCAATACTCTTCTTCTTCTTCTTCTTTTATTATTCCATAACACGTTATCAACACAAGACTCTAACCAATTAAGTAGAAGCTTTGGGATTCAGCATACTGATTGTCAATTGTTCCATGAACTTCCTTCATGATTAAATTCTAGATTTAAGGTATGTATTTTACCGTATTTTTCTCTTTTATTCTATAATTTGATTTTATATGCAAGTAAAGAAAATAAATTTTGATTATAACTCTAATGGAGTTAGTAAAATATTATAACCACTCGAAGTGGTACAATTTCTATGTCTTGCCATGATCAAAGTCATGTATGATCGTGGGCACAAGAAGTGAAAACCCGTCCCATTGAATTTACTTCATTCTCATTCCTTTAAGAGAATGTAATAGCAATATGTGATAAGTCTGAAAGAAGACAAAATTATTATTGTGAAGGTATCAATGGATGTGGGCATGACAATAGACGAAGTTATAATCGTCATCATTGTAAAATAATAAGGATTCTCGAAATAATCCTTCACTCTGTGAAAGTAATATTTGTCATTGATTTGATATGAGATTTTTTTTGATAATTAATCACTTTTTATATTAATCACCGGTAAAACTGTACAAAACCATAGCATCGCTTACACAACTAGCTATCTCATTACAAGCTCTATCTGTTATGTCCTACGCTCCTTTATACACTCAAACAAAAATATAGCTATGAACTAAACTTTGAATACTAGCAGTACCTCTAATATTACATATGTATGTTATCTCACGAGCAATAGTATTCCAATCACGTGTCCTTTTCTAAAAAATTCTCAGATTTCTCTTAATCCAAATAGCATGTGCAATTTCTGTATATACCAGTCGAAATATTTTTGCTCTTGTGGTCTTGCATTTAGCATGTTGCAAACTCCAGTCAAGATGTTGCTCCCAGTTCTGTGTCCTAGTATAATCATGTTGCAACCATTGCATAAGCTTCATCCATAGATTCTAGTATACTCACAATTGACAAATAGATGGTCTCTATTTTCCTCATAGTTGTGGCATAGAGTGCATTGTGTATCCACTGTCGAACCCCACTTTGCCAATCTATCTGTGGTTGGAAGTCTTCCATGTAATAACATCCACATAGTATACTGTGCTTTAGGTCTCGCACAGTTTTGAAACATTAGACATTTCTATGGCACTCGAGTTTGTTGTCCCAGCAGCTGAAGATAGATGTGTCTAGTTACACTAGTGCCCTGTCTGTTCCTTTATACCAGACTACAATCAGTTCTAGAATTGAATATTTTTCTGATCATCCAGCAGGCTTGCTTAGGAGCTGGCATTTGCATGAATTGTTGTCCTTTGATATAATAGGAGTGAATCCACTTGATCCACAGTCTATCCTACTTGGCTTCCACATCCCAGCACACTTTAGAGATAGTAGCTCTATTCCATAGATGGATGTTTACCAGGTTTAAACCTCCACAAGATTTAGGGGAACACATCTTTTCCCAGGATATCAATGCCTTCTTAGTGATGATATTGGTTGCAGACCAGATATAGCTCCGACAATATGCATCAATAGTTTTCAGCTCCTTAACATGTAAAGGTAGCAACTGGGCCCAGTATGCTTGTATTCCAAAAATTACACTTTGTACTAATTGTACTCTTCCTGCATAAAATAGCTTATTAGTTGTCCATGAAGATATACTTGCTACTATCTTCTGAATGAGTGGCCGCCATTGAATCATTGATATCTTTTTTTGTTGACAGGGGAATGCCTGGATATTTAAAAGGCATCTCCCCTTGTCCATATCCTAGAAGCTGCAGAATTTTATTTCTTTCATCTCTTGGTACCCCTCCAAAGTACATTGAACTCTTCCCCATATTTGCTTGTAATCTTGATGCTTGAGCAAACTGATTGAAGCATTTGTGCATGGCATTCACTGATGATAAATCTCCCCTTGCAAACAACAATAAGTCATCAACAAAGCTTAACTGTGTAATACCAAGTCTAGCACATTTTGGATGATATTTGAAATCTTTTTCCCCTTTTAGGCCATGAAGACTCCTACTTAGATATTCCATTACAATAGCAAATAGGAAGGGGGACATAGGATCCCCTTTCCTAAGTCCTTTTTTTGCATCAAAAGGGGCAGTAGTCTCTCCATTGATCAAGATGGTGTAATTGACAATTTTGACACACTCCATAATCCAGCCAGTAAATTGAGTAGGAAAACCCAAATTCTCCATTACCTGCTCCAAGTTGTAAGTCAATCTTAATCATACACCTATCTGAGATGTGCTTCCTTGTATAGGCTTTAACCAATTCATGTGCCCGAATGATGTTGTCTGTAATTCTCCTCCCAGGTATAAATCCCGCCTGATTTTCACTAATGATGCTAGTAATAACCTTCTGTAGTCTTGATACTAATACCTTAGAAATCATCTTATATAGCAGGGTACAATAAGCAATGGGTCTAAAATCTGTCACAGTGTCTGGTTTGTCAACTTTTGGTATTAGTGTAAGGGTAGTGCAGTTTAGAGCCTTATACAATTTACCAGTAGTGAAGAATTCTTTAACAGCTACACAAATATCCTCCTTGATAATAGGCCATGTTAGGCCATGTTTTCTTGAAAAAGTATGCATTGAAACCATCCACTCCTAGTGATTTGTCATCCCCAATACTCTGCAATCCTTCAAAGATCTCTTGATCAGAGATTTCTGCAACTAGCTGACTTCTTTGTTGTTGAGATAACATAGGCCCTTGCTTCATGATCTCCTTGTTTATGGCAGGTAGTTTTAGTGCAGCAGGCCCCATCAGTGATTTGTAGAACTCCATAATTTCATGCTTGATCATGTCAGCATCATTCAACTTCTACTCATGTACAGATGTGAGTTCCTTAATTTGTTTCCTTTGATTCCTTTCCTTTAGCATAACAGAAAAGTACTTGGAGTTAGAGTCCCCAAGTTTAATCCACCTTGCTCTTGATTTTTGTTTTAGGACACTTTCCTCTATAAGAGACCATTCTCCAGCTAGTGGAGGATAGTTTTCTCCTGCTCCAGTAGGCCATCATTATAATTTATGGTAATCCTCTTTATATATCTTGAAGTTCTCCTCGAGACCTATCAATCTTGTCAATAATAGATCTAAACTCCTCATTGTTTAAAGCCTTAAGCCTAGGTTTCAAGGCTTTCAACTTCAACCAAATATTCTTCATTCTCCAACTTGTCATATTCTGCTCCCATACTTCCTGCACTACTTGTAAGAAACTACCATGGTATGCCCTTACATTTAGGAATCTGAATGGAATTTTGCCAGGCCTTGTACTCATGGAAATTGAAAGGATAATAGGTGAGTGATCTGATATTTGAGGTAAATCATATTCATTTTGTACTTGTCCCCACTGCATCATCCATTCAAAGTTTTCTAAAATCCTATCAATTCTGCTACTGATTCTATCAGGTCCATATTGCTTGTTTGACCAAGTGTAGTAATCACCCTTCCATATCAATTCAGTCAACTGCAGAGTTTGGATGCAACTGGCAAAGTCTTGAGTTTCAGCATATGTTATATGATTGCCCATTAGTCTATCTTGAGAATAGAGCACTGCATTGAAGTCTCCTCAAATTAACCAAGGAATGGTTATGTTTGCAGCCAGGTTATGTATGTCTGTCTAGAGTGCCCTCCTTTGTTCAATTGTATTGTATCCATAAACTACTGTTATTAAGCAGTCTATATTCCCTAAGTTGTTTGTAAGTTGATAATGTACAAATTGTGCCCCAGCTTTTATTAACTTCACATTCTACCATCTTGGGTCCCATAGCACCCACACCCTACCATTCTAAGCATATTGATAGTTATTTTAGCCCTTCCCAATCAGGAGTAATAGCTTTGGTGATTCTCTTGAAATTTTGCTCTTTCACTCTAGTTTCCATCAGGCCAGCTAACTTGATATTTTTATTTTTGATATAGTTAGCCAATTCCTTCTGTTTATATCTCTTATTAACTCCCCTCACATTCCAGAATAGCCAATTAATCAGCATGTTAAACGTCATCTTCCCCTGTCAATGGGTGATTGTTTCACATCCCATGTCCCATATGGTAATACCTCAAAAGAATTTCTCAGTTTTACAGCAGACAACAAAGGAAATTTTGTCAAATTAAACTCAGGATTGCTTTCCACTTGCTTCCCTCGATTGTTGTCATTCAGCATAACCTCAGTTGGACTACTTGTAGGCATAACCCCAGGTTGTCTTTGACTACTTTCCGGCCTGGTTCTTGTTGGAATGTATGGCATTTGCTGGACCTCTGATGTCTGTTGCTGTCTCTGCTTGTCAGCTGGTACAACTTGTACAGGTAGAGTATCATTTTGTTGAGCCTTGCCTTTAGTTATCCATTCCATAGTCACTTTCTTAGTTTCCCTTGTTTTCCCCTTCTGATTGATCTGGTGCTTAGTCCCCTGCTTATTACCAGCACCATGAGGAGAACATGAGTGGCCAACCTTTTGACAGTGCTTACAAAACTTAGGTTTCCACTCATAGTAAACATCTTGCAGAAATGGTTTACCCTTTGGATCTCTAACCCATACTTCATCAGGTAGTAGTTTAGTCACATTAACCTCTATCAACATTCTGGCAAATGAGATTCTAGTTTTCTTAGTTGTGTATTCATCAGCAAAAATAGGAGTCCCAATTGCACTTGCTATTCTTCTCAATGAGTTCACTCCCCAACAATTCAAAGGTAATTTTGGAAAGTTAACCCACATGGGAATTTCAGTGGGAAATTCCTCTTTAAAATCAAAGCCTGAGGTCCAAGGCTTCAAAATTATAGGCCTATTATTAATGGTATAAGGTCCAGAATAGTAGATCTCTTTCATATCAGCCTCCAAGTGGAATCTGATTATGTAATATCCTTCCTCATGGAGAAACACATCTGGTTCCCTCACACCTGCCCAATTAACATTTATATATCTTTCCATAGTATTGTATCCCAGAGTATCACCTAAGATGTAAGGAATTAAGGTACATCTCCACTTCTCAGTCTCGATGCAACCTCCTCTTTGTCCAATTGAACAACTACTTGGCCATTGACAATTTATGGAGGGATATATGATAGGGACATACCATTTGCTGCAGATCTGTTCTTCTGGAATAGGTTAGACCATGGTTTAGGGTCTGCAGATTTTGTCACCAGAGCAGGATTTGTTGAGCCTTGTTCTTCCTCCTCAGTTGTTACTATTGCATTAGTTACTGTAGCATGTAGAGCTTGATCCTTTGTTGTTTCCTCCAATTGCACTTTCGATGCAGTTGATGGAGGTGTTGTGAGATCTAGCTTATTTGAAACCCCTGAGCTAGATGCACCTCCAATGTTCTTCCATTGAGCTCTAGTATCAGAATCTAGGTCCAGATCTGGTGTTTGCAGAGCATTCTCCTTCCCTGTTATTTTGCTTTGTGAGCTAGTAGATCTTTCTATGCTGGTAATAACGACTTTTTTTTTTGCTTTCCTCGTCCTCTTCCCCTCCCTCTCGCCATGGATGACCAGTTTCAGAGCATGTTAACTAACGTGAGCTGAGAGCACTTAGAGAGATAGGAGTTTTTTTAAGTTTCTTTTATTTGACATGAGATTTTATAAAACACGTATAGATAATTATGGTCCATTCATGATGTGAATGTGACAACATCTGATTTATGAATACATATTCATTCTTAGAAGAATATGAACGTGCTAGTGGTAGTGAATATACCACACTCACCTCTAGAAGGAGGTTTGAGATGATATAAGAAAATAATATCATTATTATGGCATGAATGGTCATTGGTCACGTACCTAATGCACGTTAATATTTTAGTAACGTGATTATTAAAGAATAATATTAATGCAAGAAACATATCTTGCATATAATTTTGACCATAACCATAATGGTATAACTTTCTCTTTAAAAGAGATATTCACCATATGGATGTTGATGAATATGTGGTAGTACCAAATTAATTGAGAGCTTTGGAAGAGCCAATTATTACTATTTTGGAGGAATAAAATTGATTATCAATAAAGCATTATGTTGTAGTAAGTCTCAAAGAAACTTAATTGAGTTTCTAAAGTATTCGCGAAAGCAGTTGGTCATACTAAGACTATAAATAAAGGAAAAATTTAATATCTTCTATTACTACAACTTATGGCGGGATAATATGAAAAACTACCCGCTTTATTCTCCAGTTTGTACTACACAAACAAAAGAATGCCATAATAAAGTAAAAGTTTATTGATATAAAAACCCATATCATAATAAAACTTGGAGTTTATTGATAATTGCACACGTCATGGTGTAAATATGAAGTTTATCAATATTGATAATTTATTCAGTTAGCATAATTGGTTTAGCCATATTAATTTAAGTATGATGTGCAAAAATAAAAGAGAATCTACATGGGTAAATATTAAAGAACTAGAAAGTTCTTTAAGAATTCTCTTATATTGTTTGTTCTCATTAATTAATAGACCAACTAAAATTGGGATTGATCCCATGAATGCTGAAAATATCAAAGGTGAATCTAGCCCATTCACCTGCTATGTATACCACATAAGATGCATCTATGAGATGGTTACAAGTGCGATTATTATTAACCCGCAACCTGATGTTTGCAAGGTAACTTGCTTAATAATTTGATTTAGAGCATAATTTCCAGATTTTCTATTTAAGACAGTTTATCTTGATAAGTTGGTTTACATCACAGCTGGTTTAGCAAAATAATTTATTGAGTGCCTCCACTTAATAGCTAAATTTTTGTTGATGAGAACAAAGTTATCTATATCAGTTTGGTGTAGGTTATATATGAAAGTAAATTACATTCTCCCCTCACAAGTGGTTCAAAGTTAGGAACCAATTAATTCCATCTTATTAATGTTGATGTGTGGTGTATATTTTGATTAACACCATAACGTACAAAGATGGATTTCCAAAGTTGAGGAAGCAAGTTAGTTTTTCTAACATGAGGGGGAGACATGATAAACAATTGAGAAAAAGTTACATGGAATGAATTATCATGTGTACATATAGATCCTCGAATAAAATAATATGAACTTGAAGTTCATAAAAGGATAATTCATTTGTAATATATTGCAAAACATGCCAGACGTATTTGTTGATCCAAAGAAAGTAACTATATTCTCACTGCAAATGCTCCTATTAGAATAAGTCCTAGAAGGACAAAGTCTATGGTACGCTTAAAGCGTGTAGACAAATCGATTTCAAATAAACTTCTTAATAAAGAATATGAGCAAATGATCAAAATGATCATAATAAGGAGGCAAATGATCTAGAAGATCACATGACATAATACTTCATAAAATCTCAGGAGAGATTCAAGCACCTGAAAATATGAATGAAGAGATCTCTATGCCATGTCTTTATGAAAAAATGTTGGAACCGATATAAAATGTTCGTAGAAGACATCTATCATAGCGCTAAGTATAGATGAGGATCTTAAGTCTGTCGAGTACAGATACAAAAATATTGGCCAAATGAAAGAGACACAATTCAAATAGAATTTGTTTCATATGAAATATATGTAGTTTTGGACCTGCAGTTCAAACATTTGAAAGTATAAAGTCAATAATATTTACAATCAGTTTTCGATATCTTATTTGTCTAGCATGACATGAAAACTTGATATGCATCTAATTAAAGTCTATTATATGACTTATATGACAATCCTTGAAAGATTTAAATATCTTAAACCATATACAATTCCTGGTCCTGAACTACCATATCCTAAGTGATATTTGCGCACATTTGTATCTTGCTATAACTATAAGCATGATAATGTGATAGTGAGAATTTTCAAGGTGCAACATATTCATTGGAGTTGATATGGGTGATTTATTCACCAAATCTATGCGGACGTTAACCTTCAAGAAGCTAGTGCACAAGATTGGGATGCGAAGGCTTAAAGATGTGAATTGACGCTCTTATCAAGGGGAGTTAATACGCGTTGTAATCTTTTTCCCTTATAAGGTTTTGTCCCACTGGATTTTCCTTGCAAGGTTTTTACTAAGCCAACCAAAAGGCGTATTGTTAGATATGTGTACTCTTTTTCCTTTAATAAGTCAACCAAAAGTTTGAGATTTATATTTCTAACTAATTAACTAGCAAATACTAGAAAGCGGTAAAATTATCAACTAACGAGACAAAAGGTTGGTGACTAAATTAAGGAGATCTAGAGTTATGATTTCCCTAATTGTCGGAATCCTTCTAGCTATGTTCCCTACAAATTTGCCAATGTATTCTCTACTGATCGTGAGCATTTTAGGTGCTGTAATTCTTTCTCGAGCAACTACAACAAATTACTAGACATATTCTCTCAAACTACGCTAGTTGGATTTATTTATTGCTCATTATGAACACATCAAGGCTTTGTTATTTCTAAACCTGCCTTTAAACCCTCTGTATTGATTTCTCACATACGTTAGGAGTGACGTTGTTCAACAACCACCTAAATATGTATCCTTTGTCAAGCAACACATAATAAATAGGCATGGTCAATTGATGGCCATTCAATCAACAATAACAAACACGTAGTTGAACAAGTAGAGAAATCCAACGGCTCAATTATATAAAAACATAACAAGAATTTATCCTACAAAAGGTTCTATCAAAACCCTAGATAACAAATTAGCTATTCATAATAGTATGTAAAACTACAATACTAAAAGTCATAACCAACAATGAAAAATAGGAAGATAAAGGAAAAACTCGTAGAAGAATTTTCAACCTTGCTCCTATTGCGTTTCTGCCTCTTTAGGTTGAATCTGTGTCAAAAGTATGTCCAACCTCCTCAAAATACCATTTTCCATGTATATATACCAAGTAGGATCGGGCCCAAATAATTATACCTTCTCCAACGTGAAAAAAGGATAATTTATTCAGGTTTGGAGCTCGCGGTCGCGGTCCGGGCGCGATCATTACCCAGTGTACTACCTCAATCCGCGTCCAGGTTCATGGTCACAGTTTTGACCGCATTTTTCACCCTGTTCCGTTTGGAATTTGAAAAAATGTAAACCATAAAAGTTGTAGCCTTTGATTTAGCTTTCCAACCATATATTATATAGCCCAAATGGAGTTCTAAGAGAAAAGTTATGTGCATTTTACTAGACAGTGCGGAATATGCCTACTCGATTCTTCGTTTTGTTGCTCTATCATCCGTTGATCCCCGAATATGATCCCGGCTTAATTCCTTGGGCTTTTACTCAGACTTCAAAGCTCCAAATCACTTGAATTCATTCCATAACATCTACATAGCTCGGAATCACTCTTACAAGGCATAAAACATACAATTAGTGCAAAACACTAGTGATTAAAGCTCAAACTCAATTAAAGTGCAGTAAATTAGAGTGTAATAAGCGACTAGAGTATGTAATTATAGCCTATCATCAACAGCCCACACTTAAACCATTGCTCGTCCTCGAGCAATCAAACTACACTTTATATAAACACGACATTTTTAAGCAATTCCCCTAACTCATCATACCAAGAATATTTAAAATAGACTAAGCACAAGGGTGTAACATCTTCACCTCAAGGTTTGACTCACAAGTACCACGCATTATTCATAACTCACACACTTACTCTAACATAGAGGCCAACAACATTACCTTTCCTTAATGAATCAAGTGCTCTCACACAACAAAAGAGAGTAGTTCCACACAATAAAATTTAGGAACACTTAGGAACTCAAGATAGAAAGAATTCACTCACTCTCAGAAATAACATTCATATGCCACAAAAGATGCACCATAGGTTTGCCCGTAGTGTACTACTCTACTAATCGAGCTCATTCAGTCTAGGATCAAGTAGGACTTTATTTGGTTGTAATGTAGGATGCGGGACGGGTAGGATATATTTGGATATTAGAGTGACTACACCTCCCTAAGCACTTTAATACATATACTTTAACATTCAAGCCCGTACTTATGTCAAACTAAAACTCCAGCTTCACTTCAATTTATATTACCCCATACTTCTTTAACCACAATTACATCAAAAGCCACCACCACAAGGAATATTCTTCACAACGATACAACTGTATTTTTTCCTTTCTTTTTCAATCAAGTGGCTTTTATTTTTCAACACAGCGCACATTTTTCCTTAGTTCATTAGTTCCATTCAAAATCCAAACCAACCACCTCACACTTTAACTTTTACAAAGTTCATAAGCAATTCAAGTGCTCATGAAATATTACAATGGTTCAATTAGATGGTTAATTCAAACAAATGGGTAAGACTTGTAATGTGGTTTCCAAAGAAACAGGATTATGGGCTCAAAGGGGTTAACTACGATACATAACAATTAGGCGGGTAAAATATACATATCTGGCTCAACAAAGAAACGCCTATATCACTTCCAAGACTGAATAAAACTACTATTTCTCTTTGTAAACACACGGGGAAAGTTCTAGATATCAAATGCACACACATAATAACACAAAACCTTACACACACACACATGACACATAAGCCATTCAGGATTGGATTCATCAAGACACTCTAGTCAAAGCAGTTAAGCAAATTTAAATTCATACAATTTAAGGTACTTATACAAGAGTAAAAAACTGAGCATAAGCGTCACAACCAAAGTACTCACTATTCTCAAGGCATAACAAAGTCAAGAATGTGATGACCCAAAAGGTCATCACTTGTTTTAGAAATGAATTCTACATTCCGAGGCCTTAAAAACCTCTTTCAATATCACCTTGATTTGCATGCGCAGTCCGGGCGCGTAGCTGGAAAGCAATTTTGTAAAAATCTGTGAAAAATTATGAATTTTGACTTTAAAATGGATTTAAGTTGACTTCGGTCAATATTTTGGTAAACTTACCCAGACCCATGATTTGACGATCCCGGAGGGTCCTTAGGAAAATATGGGGCTTGGGCGTATGCCCGAAATCGAATTTTGAGGTCCCAAGCCCGAGAAATGAATTTTTAAAGAAAATTGTTTTCTGGAATTATTTATGAGTTTTGGTAATGAAGCGTGTTTAAACTTGAAGGTATCGGGCCCGTATTTTGGTTCCGGAGCCCGGTACAGGTTTTATATCTGATTTAAGATGAGTCTGCAAAATTTGGTAAGAAACAGAAGTCGTTTGGGGTGATTTGGGCCCGTAGTTGTAAAAATTGATACTTTGGAAGTTTTGAGATTTTTCTTGGATTTTTATGCTAAATTCGTTGTTTAAGAGGTTATTTTGGCGATTTGATCGCATGGATAAGTTCATAAGATGTTTTTGAGTTAGTATGCATATTTGATTTGGAGCCCCGAGGGCTCGGGTGAGTTTCGGATGGGTTTCAAAAGGTTTTGAACTTAGGAAAAATTGCAGGTTTTTGCTATCTCGGTTCATAGAGGTTTTGTTCTTCACATTCGCGTGGTTCCAATCGCGTTTGCGTGGTTCCACTCGCATTTGCATGGTTCCACTCGCAAATGCGTAAGGCAATTTCCTCAAGTGTCAGTTTACTCTTCGCGAACACGGAGCTTGGGAAGCGAATGCGGAGCTTGGGACGCGAACGCGAGGCTGTGGGGGGAGTACCTTTCGCGAATGTGTCTAGGCACTCGCGAACGCATAAGGATAAAGGCCAGGGGGAGGGGTTTCACAAATGTTCTACACGAACGCGGCTCTCTGACCGCGAATGCGAAGACTACAAGAGTTGAAGCTCCGCGAACGCGAGCCGTCGAACGTGAACGCGAAGGTCAGCTAGGGTTGACCCATCGCTAACGCGACAGGCCTATCGCGAACGCGATGAAGGCCTGCCCAGTGTTTTTTAAACAGTAACAGAACATACGTGATTTCACCAAAATTTCATAACTTCTTCTTCCAAACTCCAAATTGGGCGATTTTTGAAAGAGGACTTCACCACAAATCCATAGGTATGTAATCTTAGACTCATTTTCTTCAATTTCCATTAACACCCATTAGATTTCTAGGCTTAAATCATGTTCTTAAGGGTAGAAAATTAGGGATTTGGGTAGAGTTAGGCTTTTTGCATAATTGGGATTTAGACCTCGTTTTGGGGTTGGAGTTTGGAACTAATTACATATTCGGGCTCGTAGGTGAATGGGTGATCGTGTTTTGGTCCGAACCTCGTGTTTTGACCAAGCGGGCCCAGGGTCGATTTTTGTCTTTTTGGGAAGAATGATAGGAAATCTATAATTAAGCATTGGAATTGGATTGTTTAGCGTTTATTGATGTTATCAAGTCGATTATGTCTAGATGCAATTGATTTGAAGCCAAAATTCAAAAGGAAAAGCGGTGTTTGAGGCTTGAGTTGGCCGTGGAAGTTTGAGGTACGTGTTTGGTCTAACCTTAGCTTGAGGGATTAGAAGTTGTGTCCTATTTGCTACATGTTACTTATTGAGTACGACGTATAGGCATGGTGACGAGTATCTATACGTTGGTGTCAAGCATGACCGTGAGTCTTAAATTGAAATTGTAGTGTTCTGAATAAATACTACGAAGGCCTAAGTTGTTGATTCTCTGTGTTGAGAAAGGATTATGATTATTCTCGTGGAATTACATATGATAGAGTATTGGTGCTAGTTGAGGTAGTTAGATGTTGGAACGAGTTTGGGTATAGCTGATTTTCCCTTGCCGGGACGTATTTACTTATGCTATCGATTTTCTTGTCGGGATAGTGTTGTTTCTTTATTGATACCTTGTCGGGACTCTTGTTGTGATTGGTGTTGAACTGTATATATGGATCGGGTTGCGTGCCGCAACAATATTATATTTGGATCGGGTTTCATGCCGCAACAATATTATATTTGGATCGGGTTGCACGCCGCAACAATAGTATGCTTGGATCGGGTTGCACGCCGCAACAATGATATAATTGGATCGGGTTGCACGCCGCAACAATAATATAATTGGATCGGGTTACATGCTACAACAGTGATAAATGATATGGATCAGGTTGCACGCCGCAACAGTATTATTATGTTTTGGGATCGGGTTGCGCGCCGCAACAATTGATAATACAAAGTGTTTATAAATTGGTTACGAGTTCCTTATTGTTTTGCTGTAAATTCTAAACTGTCCTTATGCCTTTCTCTTAATTTACTGTTGGTATTGATATTCCCCCGCAACATGTACCCCCTCCCATCTTTACTTGTTTATTCCTATTTTATTTTTCGCTGCATATTATATAACTGCACAGGTTTATTCGGTAGTCTGGTCCTAGCCTCGTCACTACTTCGCCAAGGTTAGGCCAGACACTTACCAGCACATGGGGTCGGTTGTGCTGACACTACACTCTGCACTATGTGCAGATCCCGGAGCGGCAGCTTTTGGACCGTAGCTTTGGGTGGCTGCCTTCAGTCTAGTTAGAAATCCTGAGGTAGTCCTACAGGCATCTGCAGGCCTGACGTTCTCTTCTATCTTTATATGTATTCTGTTTTTATTTACTTCAGAGATATATTGTACCTTTCTTTCCAGACATTTGTATGTAGTATTCGTAGTTGGTCTGTGATATTATGACATCGGATTCCGGGTAGAGATGTATGTTGGTATTGTCGTACTGGTTTTGGCTAAGTTATCAGATTAAGTCTTCGGCATGCTTTTATTTATCGTTAATAATTTTATTGTTGATCGCATGTTAATTTAAATTGTTAAAAATGGCTAAATAAAAGAGTTAGTGATTCTATAATACGCGGCTTGCCTAGCTTTCCCAAGTAGGCGCCATCACGACTCCCGATGGTGGGAAATTCGGGTCGTGACAAGTTGGTATCAGAGCTCTAGGTTACATAGGTCTTACAATTCACAGACAATCTTAGTAGAGTCTGAGAGATCGATACGGAGACTTCTGTATTTATCCCCTATAGGCTACAGAGTTAGGAAAAACTTCATATTTGTTCTTTCCTGTCGTACGGTTTGGTTTCTCAATGCTAACTGAATTTGATGATGAGGCGCAACCCAGAGCACCAGCACCAACGGTGGAGCCTCAGGTTGACTTTAATGATGAGGTTCTGGCCTAGACAATTTCGGTGGGCCCAGCTCAGGTCCCAGAGGGGTTTATTGCTACCCCCGTACTCCAGGATGCTCTGATCCGTCTAGTGTGCCTTATGGAGAGTATCACCGGGCAGGCTTGCTTCCTATAGCACCAGCCGTCTCTCATGCTGGAGGAGGAACCCAGACTCCTGCTACCCGCACTTCGAAGTAGATGGCTGCCTAGTTCCAAACTCCAGCAGCTCAACCAGTTGGAGTAGTTCAGCCAGGTGTGGTATCTCAGACCGGTGATGAAGTAGCTATGTCTGTCAATGCTTTATGGAGATTGGACAGGTTCACCAAGCTCTTCACTACTACCTTCAGCGGCGGATCTTCTGAGGATTCCTAGGATTATCTAGACAGTTGTCATGAGGTTCTCGGGAACATGGGGATAGTGGAGATAAATGGGGTCGATTTTGCAACTTTTTGATTATCTGGATCCGCCAAGACTTGGTGGAGAGACTATTGTTTGGCTAGACCGGCTGGATCGCCAGCTTTGACTTGGGAGCAGTTTACTCAGCTATTTCTAGAGAAGTTTCTCTCTATCACTCAGAGAGAGATCTATCGGAGGCAGTTTGAGCGTCTCTAGCAGGGTTCTATGACGTTACTTAGTATGAGACCAGATTCATCGACTTGGCCCGTCATGCTCTTATCATACTTGCCACCGAGAGAGAGAGAGGGTGAGGAGGTTTATTGAGGGACTTATTCAGCCGATTCGACTTCAGATGGCTAAGGAGATAGGGAGTGAGATTTCTTTCTAGGAGGCGGCCAATGTGGCCAGGAGAGTGAGATGGTTCTGTTACAAGGAGGTGGTTAGGGGTCTGACAAGAGGCCTCGTCATTCAGGTAGATTCAGTGGTGCCTCGTCTGGAGACAGGGATTCATATGGTAGAGGCCATCCTCCTAGGCCCTTTCAGTCAGCACTTCAGGTTTCTCATGTCGCTTCAGGTGGTTGTGGTTCTCATATGCAACATTCTGATCAGCAGCACTATAGTGCGCCACCAACTCCTATCAGTGCACCACTGCTCTAGAGTTTCCGAGGTGGTCATTCAGGTCGCTAGGGTCAGTCTCAGTTTCCTCAGTCGCAACATTCAGGTGGATGTTTTGAGTGCGGTGAGTATGGTCATATCCGAAGGGCTTGTCCGAGATTGGTAGGTACTCAGTCGCAGTAGTAGGGTTCTCATGCTATGGTTCAGGCACCAGAGGTTTCGCCGCCTGTTCCGCCAGCTAGGGGTAGGGATAGAGGTGCTAGAGGTGGAGGTAGAGGTATTAGAGGTGGAGGTCAGGCAGCTAGAGGTGGAGGCCAGCCAGCAACAAGCCGTCCTAGAGATGTAGTTCAGGGTGGTGGGGCCCAACCTCGATGTTATGCTCTTTCGGTCAGGCCCGAGGCTGAGGCTTCCGATGCAGTTATCACAAGTACTGTTCTAGTTTGTAGTAGAGATGCTTCAGTTTTACTTGATCCAAGGTCTATATATTCCTATGTGTCATCTTATTTTGCACCATATCTGGTCATACCTAGTGATTCCTTGTGTATGTGTCTACACTGGTGGGTGATTCTATTGTGGTAGATCGAGTCCATCGTTCGTGTATAGTTGTGATTGGGGGTCTTGAGACTCGTGTGGATTTATTACTTCCAGACATGGTTGATTTTGATGTCATATTGGGGATGGACTGGTTATCACCTTACCACGCTATCTTGGACTGTCGTGCCAAGACTGTGACCTTATCCTTGCCGGGTTTGCCTCACTTAGAGTGGAGAGGGACTCCTAGTCATTCTACCCGTATTATTATCTCTTATGTGAAGGCTCAGCGTATGGTCGAGAAGAGGTGTTTGGCCTATTTGGCATATGTTCGTGATTCTAGTGCCGAGGTTTCTTCTATTGATTCTGTACATGTTGTTCGTGAGTTCCCTGAGGTATTTCCTTCAGACCTGCCGGGTATGCCACCCGGCAGGGATATTGACTTCTGCATTGATTTGGCTCCGGGCACTCTGCCTATTTCTATCCCGCTGTATCGTATGGCCCCGCCTGAGTTGAAAGAGTTGAAGGGGCAGTTGCAAGACTTGCTTGAAAAAGGTTTCATTAGACCTAGTGTTTCGCCTTGGGTGCGCCGGTGTTGTTTTAAAAAAATAAGGATGGATCAATGCGAATGTGTATAGCTTACCAGCAGTTGAACAAGGTTACAATCAAGAATAAGTATCCGTTGCCGAGGATTAATGATTTGTTTGATCAGCTTCAGGGTGCCAAGGTATTTTTGAAGATTGACTTGAGATCTGGATACCATCAGTTGAGGATTAGGGCATCTGATGTCCCTAAGATAGCTTTCCACACTTGGTATAGGCATTATGAGTTCTTAGTGATGTCATTCGGTTTGACAAATGCCCCAGCAGCTTTTATGGATTTGATAAACCGAGTGTTCAGGCCTTACTTGGATTCGTTCATGATAGTCTTCATTGATGATATTTTGATCTATTCCCGCAGTTGGGAGGAGTACGAGCAACATCTTAGAGTGGTTCTTCAGACTTTGAGAGATAGTCAGTTGTATGCCAAGTTTTCGAAGTGTAAGTTTTGGTTGAGTTCAGTTGCATTCTTGGGTCATGTTGTATCAGTAGAGGGTATTTAGGTTGATCCGAAGAAGATTGAGGCAGTCGAGAACTGGCCTAGACCAGCATCAGCTACAGAGATCCGGAGTTTCTTGGGTTTGGTAGGCTACTATCGTCGATTTGTGGAGGGGTTTTCGTTTATTGTAGCCCCGATGACAAGGTTTACCCAGAAGGGTGCCCATTTCAGGTGGTCGGACGAGTGTGGGACGAGCTTTCAGAAGCTCAAGATAGCTTTGACTACATCATCGGTGTTAGTTCTGCCCACAGGTTCAGGGCCATATACAGTTTATTGTGATGCATCTCGGATTAGACTTGGTGCTGTGTTGATGCAGGATGGCAAGGTCATTGCCTATGCTTCGCGGTAGTTAAAGATTTATGAGAAGAACTATCCGGTTCAGGATTTGGAGTTAGCAACCATTGTTCACGCGTTGAAGATTTGGAGGCATTATCTGTATGGCGTGGCATGTGAGGTGTTCACGGATCACAAGAGTCTGCAGTACTTGTTCAAGCAGAAGGAGCTAAATTTGAGGCAGAGAAGGTGGTTGGAGTTGTTGAAGGACTATGATATCACCATCTTATATCATCCTGGAAAGGCCAATGTGGTGGTCGATGCCTTGAGTAGAAAGTCAGCCAGTATGGCCAGTCTTGCTTATATTCCAGTCGGTGAGAGACCGCTTGCTTTGGATGTTCAGGCTTTGGCCAATCAGTTCGTGAGGTTGGATGTTTTTGAGCCCAGTCGTATGTTAACTTGCACAGTTGCTCGTTCTTAGTTATTAGAGCGTATCCGAGATCGGCAGTATAATGATCCCCATTTGTGTGTCCTTAGAGACATGGTGTAGTATGGAGGTGCCAAGCAGGTTACCTTAGGAGATGATGGAGTTCTGAGATTGCAGGGTCGAGTTTGTGTGCCTAATGTAGATGGACTCCGAGAGTTGATTTTAGAGGAGACCCATAGTTCCCGGTACTCTATTCATCCGGGCGCCGCTAAGATGTATCAGGATTTGCGGCAACATTATTGGTGGCGGAGAATGAAGAAGGACATTGTTGCTCATATGGCATCAGAGGCACGGTAGGTTGTTCCAGAAGATTGAGATTCTTGAGTGGAAGTGGGAACGTATTACTATGGACTTCGTTGTTGGACTCACATGGACTCAGAGGAAGTTCGATACAGTGTGGGTTATTGTTGATAGGCTGACCAAGTCAGCACATTTCTTTCCTATGGCAGTCTCTTATTCTTCCGAGAGGTTAGCTGAGATCTATATCAGAGAGATTGTTCGTCTTCATAGTGTGCCTGTTTCTATCATTTCGGATCGAAGTACGCAGTTTACCTCACATTTTTGGAGAGCAGTTCAACGAGAGTTGGGCACACGGGTTGAGTTGAGTACAACATTTCATCCTCAAATCGATAGGCAGTCCGAGCGGACTATTCAAATTTAGGAGGACATGCTCCGAGCTTGTGTCATTGACTTTAGAGGCTTGTGGGATCAGTTTTTGCCTTTAGCAGAGTTTGCCTACAACAACAGCTACCAGTCGAGTATCCAGATGGCTCCTTATGAGGCTTTGTATGGTAGGTGGTGTCGGTCGCCGGTTGGATGGTTTGAGCCGGGGGAGGCTCGGTTGTTGGGTACGGATCTGGTTCAGGACGCCTTGGACAAGGTCAAGATCATTCAGGATAGGCTTCGTACGGCTCAGTCCAGACAAAAGAGTTATGCCGACCACAAGGTTCATGAATTGGCATTCATGGTCGCTGAGCGAGTATTGCTTCGAGTGTCGCCTATGAAGGGCGTGATAAGATTTGGGAAGAAGGGCAAGCTTAGCCCTAGGTTCATTGGCCCGTTTGAAATTCTTGATCGAGTGGGATAAGTGGCTTACACACTTGCGTTGCCGCCGAGTTTATCAGCCATGCATCCAGTGTTTCATGTGTCCATGATTTGGAAGTATCACAGCGATCCATCCCACGTGTTAGATTTCAGCACTGTCCAGTTGGATAAGGACTTGTCTTATGAGGAGGAGCCTGTAGCTATTCTAGACCAGCAGGTTCGTCAGTTGAGATCGAAGAGTTTCCCTTCTGTTCGTGTTCAGTAGAGAGGTCAGCCTACTGAGGCATCGACCTGGGAGTTCGAGTCCGATATGCGGAGCTGTTATCCCCATCTTTTCCTCGACTCAGGTACTTCCTTCTTATGTTCGTTCGAGGACGAATGATTGTTTTAGAGGTGAATTCTGCGTTCTGAGGCCTTAAAAATCTCTTTTAACATTACCTCAATTTGCGTGCGCAGTCCGGGCGCGTAGCCGGAAAGCCATTTTGTTAAAATCTGTGAAAAATGATGAATTTTGACTTTAAAATGGATTTAAGTTGACTTCGGTCAACTTTTTGGGTAAATGGACCCGGACCCGTGATTTGACAGTCCCAGAAGGTCCGTAGGAAAATATGGGACTTGGGCGTATGCCTGGAATCGAATTCTGAGATCCCAAGCCCGAGAAATGAATTTTTAAAGAAAATTATTTTCTGGAATTATTTATGAGTTTTGGTAATGAAACATGTTTAAAACTTAATGGTATCGGGCCCGTATTTTGGTTTCGGAGTCCGGTACAAGTCTTATATGTGATTTAAGACGAGTTTGCAAAATTTGGTAAGAAATGGAAGTCGTTTGGGGTGATTCGGACCCGTAGTTGTGAAAATTGATACTTTGGAAGTTTTGAGATTTTCCTTGGATTTCGATGCTAAATTCATTGTTTAAAAGGTTATTTTGGTGATTTGATCGCACGGATAAGTTTATAAGATGTTTTTGAGTTAGTATGCATGTTTGGTTTGGAACCCCGAGGGCTTGGGTGAGTTTCAGAAGGTTTTGAACTTAGGAAAAATTGCAAGTTTTTGCTGTCATAGTGCACAGAGGTTTTGTTCTTCGCGTTCGCGTGGTTCCACTTGCGAACGCGTAAGGCAATTTCCTCAAGTGCCAGTTTACTCTTCGCGAACGCGGAGCTTGGGATGCAAACGCGAGGCTGTGGGGGGAGTACCCTTCGCGAACGCTTCCAGGCACTCGCGAACGCATAAGGTTAAAGGCCTGGGGGAGGGGTTTCACAAATGTTCTACACGAATGCGGCCCTCTGACCGCGAACCTGAAGGCTCCAGGAGTTGAAGCTCCGCGAATGCGAATGCGAAGATTAGGCCAGGCACTTACCAACACATGGGGTCGGTTCTGCTGACACTACACTCTGCACTATGTGCAGATCCCGGAGCGGCAGCTATTGGACCGTAGCTTTGGGTGGCTGCCTTCAGTCCAGTTAGAAATCCCGAGGTAGTCCTGCAGGCGTCCGCAGGCCCGGCGTTCTCTTCTATCTTTATATGTATTCTGTTTTCATTTACTTCAGAGACAGATTGTACCTTTATTTCCAGACATTTGTATGTAGTATTCGTAGTTGGTCCGTGATATTGTGACACCGAATTCCGGATAGAGATGTATGTTGGTATTGTCGTACTGGTTTTGGCTAAGTTATCAGATTAAGTCTTCCGCATGCTTTTATTTATCGTTAATAATTTCATTGTTGATCGCATGTTAATTTAAATTGTTAAAAATGGCTAAATAAAAGAGTTAGTAATTCTATAATACGCGGCTTGCCTAGCTTTCCCGAGTAGGCACCATCACGACTCCCGAGGGTGGGAAATTCGGGTCGTGACAGAGATATTGCTTCATTTCAAAACACAACACAATGGCTCCTATTCCTAAAAAAGGCTAACTACACCCGGTTCAAATAAAACCATTGAAAAAGAACCGCGACATAAAGAAAAACCAAGGGGGAATTGCTACACTACCTAACAAAAGAAAAACTTTTTATTTTATTTTTGCTTTAGACTTAAATCCCTCAAGAAAATTATCTAATAGATCCATCGTCGGGAAAAGTCCAATCTTTTCTATTTTAAAAAAAAATTATTCAATTAAACTAACACAACTAAAATAGCATAGAAAGTCACTCGGACAATCTCCTCACCCCACACTTAAAATTGTGCATTGTCCCCAATGCACACCCATGCAAGAAGATAATAGAAACTCCCTGGTAGGCCAAAGGACTAAGCACTAGCATCTCATGGGGTACTCAGACTTCTCTCAGGCCTGGTCCTTCGTGTGGATACCTCACACTTAGTTCCAACCATCTAGTTTGTTGTTGCATACTTCCAATGGCTTTGCATTCCATGCTCCTAAAAAATAAAAAATCAACACTACAAAATAATACAATTAGAAAAAAAACAAAACAAAAAAAAATAAAGCACTAAAGCTGGGTTGCCTCCCAACAAGCGCTTGATTTAACGTCGTGGCATGACGTGAATCAGTTTTTGCCTCCACCTTGAACTTATGAATTGAGCCCCCAATTTGGATTCAAGTATTCGGTTATGCTCCAGGTATGGTGGAACAAATATAATTGGCCCAAGCAACCATTGTACTATTTTACACTTCTTGGCTTTTAGATGAGGTATGTAATCCTGTCTTTCTGGCAAGAAATATTTTAGACTGTAGGCACTTGTTCCTCATTCCTTGACTCCTCAATCTGCTCAGATGACTTTATTTCCATATCATCATCCAAGCCCAATGTGGAAAAATGTTTGGAGTGAGGAGCAATGCGCTCAAACACATGAACTCCAGGACTTTCAACATCCTCAAGATTAATGATACTAGAGTCAACAAAATTTGTATCCTCAAAGTCCTTGGCTGACTCTAGTCTCACTTCTTCAACATCGACATCCTCAATTTTAGTTGGTTAGGTTGTTGATGTTTTACTCTGACCTCCTTAATTAACACTTTAAATTCACGCTCTTCTTGGCTACTATCCCCAATATTGGCTTGTTGAGCATTAACAACTCCAACCACTTGACTCAATTGAGCCTCCAAGTTGCGAATAGTTGCCTCTTGCCTTTCTATCTGCAATTGTTTTTCATTATTATGTTTCAGAAGGCACTTTAACATATACTTGATCTCCTTCAGGTCTGTATTCCCAGGTTCTTTGTTCCTGTTAACTTCACAAGAAAAGGTAGAACCATCATAGTAAGGGGTTGGGGGAAGATAATAAATATAAGAATAACCATAAAAATGACCATCTTGACCACTACACATATCACATACATTCCACACATAAGATTGAGTTGATGCACATAACTCGCTCTCGGAAATATTTTGATAATTTTGTCATGTGTGATTTTCTTCACAATATGCATAAGGAGAATTAAAAGTCGAATTACCAACATCCAAACTCTCATAATTTCAGGATTCCATGTTTCTCAAAATAACAAGTAAAACAAAAATATAAAAAAAATCAAATACAACAAAATCAAAATAAAAGTTCAAACTTGCAACCTAGTAATATGTACACCTACAACTACACCGTTAGTTCCCCGGAAACGGCGCCAAAATTTGGTCACGCCTAACTCTAGTCCTAAAAAGGATAAGCGGTCGCTGCAAATATAATCCGGTCTAAAAGTCCGGAGTCGAATCCTACAGAGAACTAAGGCTTAGCTATATCTGTTTAATGTCACTAAAAATACAAGTTTGAACAATTTTCTAAATTATAAAGATTGTGATTTATATTTCTAACTAATTAACTAGCAAATACTAGAAAGCGGTAAAATTATCAACTAACAAGACAAAGGGTTGGAGACTAAATTAAGGAGATCTAGAGTTATGATTTCCCCAATTGTCGGAATCCTTCTAGCTATGTTCCCTATAATTTTGCCAATGTATTCTCTACTGATCGTGGGCACTTTAGGTGCCATAATTCTCTCTCAAGCAACTACAATAAATTACTAGACATATTCTCTCGAACTACGCTAGTTGGCTTTATTTAACAGCTCATTATGAACACGTCAATCCTTTGTTATTTCTAAACCTACCTTTAAACCCGCTTTATTGATTTCTCCCATACGTTAGAAGTGACGTTGTTCAACAACCACCTAAATATGTATCCTTTCCAAGCAATACATAATAAATAGGCACAGTCAATTGGTGGCCATTCAATCAACAACAACAAACACGTAGTTGAACAAGTAGAGAAATCTAACGGCTCAATTATATAAAAACATAACAAGAATTTATCCTACAAAAGGTTCTATCAAAACCCTAAATAACAAATTAGATATTTATAATAGTATGTAAAACTACAATACTAAAAGTCATAACCAACAATGAAAAATAGGAAGAGGAAGGAAAAACTCGTAGAAGAATTCCCCACCTTGCTCCTATTATGTCTATGCCTCCTTAGGTCGAATCTGTGTCAAACGTATGTCCCACATCCTCAAAATACCGTTTTTCCATGTATATATACCAAGTAGGGCCGGGCACAAATAATTATACTTTCTCCTACGCGAAAAAGGACAATTTTTTCAGGTTTGGAGCTCGCGGTCGCGGTCCGGGCGCAGTCATTACCCAGTGTACTGCCTCAGTCCACATCCAGGTCCGCGGTCGCTGTTTTGATCGCGTTTTTCACCCTGTTCCGTTTGGAATTTGGAAAAACGTAAACCATAAAAGTTGTAGCCTTTGAGTTAGCTTTCCAACTGTCACGACCCGGATTTTCCACCCTCGGGAGCCGTGATGGCGCCTACTTATGTGAGCTAGGCAAGCCAATTATTGAACAAATTACCTTTTTACCCCTTTTATACTCTTTAACATTTATAAATCAATAACATGTAAACAACGAAAATTTAGAATAAGCGGAAGAAAAGCAATAAAAATATCTGAACATGTGCTAATACAACTGTTTAAGCCTTAACCACCCAGAACTGATGTCACAGTATCACAAACGATCTAAGATTTACTAAATACAAAGTCCGAAAAATAAACAATATACTGTTTGTGAATTAAGGAAATGAAACAGGGATAAAGGGATAGAGGGAGACGCCAGGGCCTTGCGGACGCCTGCAGGTCTACCTTAGATCTCCGCATGGACTGAAGGTAGCCATCCAATCTGCGATCCAAAAGCTGCTTCGGGATCTACACATAGTACAGAATGTAGTATCAGCACAACCGACCCCATGTGCTGGTAAGTGCCTAGCCTAACCTCGACGAAGTAGTGACGAGGCTAGGACCAGACTACTAAATAAACCTGTGCAATTCGACTATATACAACGGAAAAGAGGAACAATAATAAATAGTCAAGTATGGGAGGGGTAGCATGCTGCGGGGGAGATATCAATTCAGAATTTAAGGACAACAAGTAATTGAAAGAAACCATATATCTCGGATGTCAACAAAGAATCAAAAATCAATAAGTGCACGGCATCAATATTACCTCTTACACTT
Organism: Nicotiana tabacum; assembly: GCF_000715075.1. Classification (NCBI taxonomy): domain Eukaryota; kingdom Viridiplantae; phylum Streptophyta; class Magnoliopsida; order Solanales; family Solanaceae; genus Nicotiana; species Nicotiana tabacum. Next base: position 32,229,632 of record NC_134090.1, on the reverse strand, counting down.
TCACATTTCATTATACGACTTGAGCCAATGCTCCTCAATATTCAAATGCCACAATTACTTTCACAAACTTTGCCAATAATAGAAATCATCACCAAAGCATGAACAATACAACGAAGTCATAAAAATCACAATATAAGACTCACGAGCATGCTTGACACCAACGTATAGATACTCGTCAACATGCCTATACATCATACTCGACAAACACCATATAGCAAATAGGACTCGACTCTTAATCCCTCAACCTAAGGTTAGACCAAACACTTACCTTAATGCCACGAACACAATTCACGTCTCAATTATACAAACTCACTCGTACATTCAAATCACTAAAATAACATCAACAACTTTGAATTTAGCTTCAAAATCAGAAAATTTTCTTAAGAACTTCAAATTTCCAGTTTTCTCAAAAATGATCCGATTCACATCGTTTCAAGTCCGTTTCTTACCAAATTTCATAGACTCATCTTAAATCACATATAAGACCTGTACTGGGCACCGGAACCAAAATACGGGCCCAATACCATCGAGTTCTAATCACAATTCACTTTCAAATCTCATAAATAATTTCAGAAAATAATTTTCTTTAAAAAAATTTATTTCTCAGGCTTGGGACCTCGGAATTCGATTCCGGGCATACGTCCAAGTCCCATATTTTCCTACGGACCCTCTGGGACCGTCCAATCATGGGTCCAGGTCCGGGTCCGTTTATCTAAGATGTGACCAAAGTCAACTTAAACTCATTTTAAATGCTAAATTCATCATTTTCACAAATTTTCACAAAATAACTTTCCGGCTACGCTCTCGAACTGCGCACGTAAATCGAGGTGATGTCGAAAGAGGTTTTTAAGGCCTCGGAACGTAGAATCTATTTTTAAAACAAGTAATGACCATCCTCCACCTCTAAAACAACTGTTCGTCCTCAAACAGACAGAAGAAGGAAGTACCTGAGTCGGGGAAAAGATGGGGATAACGGCTCCGCATATCGGACTCGGACTCCCAGGTCGATGCCTCAACGGGCTGACCTCTCCACTAAACACAAATAGAAGGAAAACTCTTTGATCTCAACTGACGAACCTGCCGGTCTAGAATAGCTACCGGCTCCTCCTCATAAGACAAGTCTTTGTCCAACTGGACAGTGCTGAAATCTAACACGTGGGATGGATCGCCGTGATATTTCCGAAGCATGGACACATGAAACACTGGATGCACGGCTGATAAGCTCGCTGGCAACACAAGTCTGTAAGCCACATCTCCCACTCAATCAAGAATCTCAAATGGGCCAATGAACCTAGGGCTAAGCTTGCCCTTCTTCCCAAATCTCATTACGCCCTTCATAGGCGACACTCGAAACAATACCCGCTCACCGACCATGAAAGCCAAATCTCGAACCTTGCGGTCGGCATAGCTCTTTTGCCTAGACTGAGCTGTACGAAGCCTATCTTGAATAATCCTAACCTTGTCTAAGGCATCCTGAACTAGATACGTACCTAACAACCGAGCCTCTCCCGGCTCAAACCATCCAACTGGCGATCGACACCGCCTACCATACAAAGCCTCATAAGGAGCCATCTGGATACTCGACTGGTAGCTGTTATTGTAGGCAAACTCTGCTAAAGGCAAAAAATGATCCCACGAGCCTCCAAAGTCAATGACACAAGCTCAGAGCATATCCTCCAAAATCTGAATAGTCCGCTCAGACTGCCCGTTCATCTGAGGATGAAACGATGTGCTCAACTCAACCCGTATGCCCAATCCTCGCTGAACTGCTCTCCAGATATGGGAGGTAAACGACATACCTCAATCCGAAATGATAGACTCGGGCACACCATGAAGACGAACAAGCTCCCGGATATAGATCTCAGCTAACCTCTCAGAAGAATAGGAGACTCCACAGGAATGAAATGTTCTGACTTGG